>NC_079164.1:8251490-8371490 GCF_947568905.1 Ostrea edulis
CGGAGTCAAGTGTTTTATACCCCTGCGACTATAGCTGGGGAGGGGGAGGCATATTGTCCTGTCCTGTATATCTACCCCCTACTTTAACATTGCTACTAACTTTTGATTTGTGAGTCATATGGCTCTCATATTTCATAAATTGGCATTCTATGTAAAAAGACCTTCTAGGGATTCCCTTAAACAGTTTCAGAGGGGCGCCCTGCCCTGCCGCCTTTTGCTGCCGCCCCTCTGCCCTTTCCCAAATTTGAAACAAAAAATCGCCGCCCTTTAGCCATTGAAGACAACACAAAAATTCCCCTTTTTGTACCCCAATTAGAAACGTCTGTTTTGTGAAGTTCGTTTTAGATCATAATCATGCAGTATTTGACCAGCTAAATTAAACAGATCGTAATTGATCACTGGTGTCTAATCCGATAATTGGAAGCACGTGATAACAGTAAACATCCGTAGAAACTGTCTTAGTATGGTATCATTTTCAAAAAAAGTTTATACTACTTCAATCTCGCGAAATTTGTTTGGTACAATATTGTGACAAGTTTTTCAATTTGAAAAAAAAAAAAATGGTGACCGTTTTCTTTTCATCACTATATATATGCATTTACCGTTTTGCTTTTACGTTAACCACTTATAATCGGTACACGACTGAAGTGAACCTAGCTAGCTAGATGCGCGGATTGGCACGCGCTCTTGTGTACCCCAAGAAGTATGAAGGGGTTATTATGAGCAGTTTGAGAAAAGCCATTTGAAACCCATGTCATTTCGTGGCACACCATTCCTTCACTGCTTTTATCACAAGAGAGATGTCAGTTTTATTATCAATTTGTGTAGTAATTCCCCGGCCATGTTGCACACAAATATACTTGGAAATTCATTTTTAAAACACGAACACGAAGTATTCATCTATGGAAATAACATTCTTAATAATATCTAGAAGATTATTAAAATTCTTCTGATACGTCAAAAGTTGTTAGGTATAATATCTATAATTAGCGATATGTAAATCAGATAAACAAGAGAGACAACTCAATTTCGCAGAGATCGTGTGCCAAGACTATTTTACCGTATCAAAATAAATTTTTAATATATACGGGTAAAATATAACTTAATCCATATCAATTAACCATGATTCCGGTGTCAATTGACTCTGTGCAATATTTCAAAACAAGGCACAGAAATTCCTGAAACATCGCACAGCTTCAATTAAACTTTCAAATGACGTTTTTCAGTGTTGATCTTCCGTACGAAAATTTTAAGTGATGGGGAATTGCATGTATTCGATCAACAGTTAACAAAAACAGGAGTTAAAATATTTTCATTTATGAGTAACAAATAACTTAAAGTAAGGTTTGCGACATTTTGACATGTAGCAAACAAAGTCGCGTTGCATATCAGTATATTCAGTAGGAATTTATCTTTTGAAATTGACTTTTTAAAAAAATCGCCCGTGTTGTTTTTTGACCAGATGGGCTTAATTTTGTGATGTTTTACATTTACGTGATCTTTGTACAAACGGGAATATTAGTGTTATAAAAACTAATCGAGGCAAACTTATGGGGTAAAAAGCTAGTAGAATTCTTAGAAAGAGTATTATCTATAAGAGTATACTAGTTGGTAGAAAATTTTTATTTCAAAACACAAAAAATATTACTTTTTACATAATATTTGGACCATAAACATTTAAGAAACCATATAAAATTACTACCCACCGGGCTTTGTTTCCTTGGCAACAGATTAAAAAGAATTATTTCATTCATTGTTACTTTGTTTTATAATTGTACAATTTTTTGAAGAGTGCATTGAGCATTTTCATGAACAAATACAATTCCAAATCACAAAACATTGACTTGTGAGGATGTGATGTTTAATACCCCGAACAAAGCGAGAGTTCCCTTCTGCCCCTGTCTGAGGTACTAATTTTCCCTGCCCTTTTGAAGCTGCTGTGGGAATCACTACCTTCCTGATATTACCAGAGATTTCAACCTTGTGACCTAAACCTTAGCAGTTGATTCTATTTAAAGAAACCCAAACTTAGACAGTATCTCCTGAACTATTTAAAGTACAGCCTTTGGATTTTGTAAATAGATTCCTTCTGACAGCACCTTTCATTTTACACCATTGTCTCTGACTTGGCAATCTTGACCTTGAAGTTTGACTTGGATCAGTATGACCATAACCAAGAGCTATGAGAAACACATGCAGGTCTTTTAAAGTAAGTGTTATGTTTATCTCAACACGTCACACGTTTGTTTAACAAAAATTGTTTGGTCAATAGAGATATGGAATGGTTTCCATTAGGGGGATGAATTATTTCTTAATTATATGAAAAGTAAGTGTTGATCCCTTAAGGGGTATTTAAATAAGTTTCTACATGACAAATTAGCTGTCATTCTAAATCACGTGAGATAAAATGTCCAAGTAAGCATGAAGAAACCTTTGAATTCTGGATGATCTTCAAAGCATAGCTGAGAGCACACTGATGCGTTCAATGTTATAAATCGACAGTATCAATATGATTTTATCATTTTATTGATACATGATTTAAAAAATACTCGATTAGAATATGAAAATGAGCTGTAGTGTGGATCCTTTTGACTTTTATCTCCGATAATATACTGCTTTTGAAAACAAGAGGCCCACAGGCCTTATTGATCACCTGAATACTAGTGAAAAAGTATCCATACTACTCCCACAGACTATGAAATCTAGAAAAGAATTCCTGTTCTGAACATCTAAGCTAAATTCTTATGTTCAGCAACATTATAAAAAAAGATGTGTTCTTAAAACTTCACTGGCCTCAAAAGTGCATACACTGATGTAAGGCTTTAAATAATACTGTAGATTTATTTACATTAAAACATCAAAAGATATGACTAATTTGGACCCATCCTACAGTCAAAACTCTGGGTTGTAAAATTCACAATTTTTTTGTACATCCTTTTCTGCTATCCCTAAGTATGCATTTAGATTTTATACAGTAACAGCCAACTTACACATAAATAGTATATACTAAGTTTGGCCCACCTTGGGGTCAGAACCCCTACTCTAGGGATCATCAAACTTACAATTTTGGTAAAGGACTGCCTGCTCTATCCATTTAGTATCAATAGCACTAAAGAAAATGTTATCCAAGTGTTTATACACATAAATACTATATACCAAATCTGACCCCACCCAGGGGTCAGAACCCTTACCCCAAGGATCATGAAATGTGCAATTTTGGTAAAGACTTTCCTGTTCTACATCACTATGCAATTAGTTTTCTTTACATGTGTGCGGTTCTTGAGAAGGTTTTTTTTTTTTTTTAGAAAATTGGTCAATTTTGGGCAGTTTTTGCCCTGCCCCTAGGGCCCCAGGGGTGCAGGAATCCTGAAATTTACAATTAATGGTCCCCTTGTTCCAAATATGTTTCATACCAAATTTGAAAAGAATTGGAATAATAGTTATCAAGAAGTTAAAAATGTCTATTGTTCACATATTTAATAACTGACCATTTTGGCCACACCCTGATACCAAAAACCCCTACCCCTGGGATCATCAAATTTACAATTTTGGTAAAGGACTACCTGTTCTTTTTAAATATCTATTTATACTTTCAATTTAGTATCGAGCACAAAAGAAGACGTAATTTAAGTGTTTTACACATAAACACTATATACAGTATAATTTGTCCAAACCGGCCTCTGAGTACTCCGGCGCTCTGTCAATTCCGGCCACAAAATATAGTCCCTAACATTTCTTTAACAAATCCTTTATTAATAATTCCCTGTACTCCGGATACTGCATATTCTGTATATCGGCCGACTTACACAGTCCCAACTGCTATTAATTAACTTTAATTGTCCTGTGTAAACCAGCCCCTCGATGATACACCACCCTAATTGTTACGGTCAATTGTATTCGGTGTACACGAGGTCTCAACTGCTCGTAATTAGCTCTAATTATCGCATTTAAACCAGCCACCCCATGATGACCAACCTGTCGGTATTCGGTCGATCACACGCGGTGTACACAAAGGGTGTCTCAAGGGAAGCCACAGGTAAGTAAAAGAGTGCAACTGGCGATGGGTCGCGATCAGTTTAAAATAAAACCTGATTTTTGGGGGGTGCACTTTTCAATTATGACAGCACCATGCACGAGGTAATGGCGCCCTCCCCTTAACGACAGAGACAAGAACTGACATTAAAAGACAAAGTTCAATTAATCGATGAATTGATACATTCTTGGAATGAAACAAAATCGGCAACAATCCCGTTATGTTTTCCAAAAGCAGGGTTCCCCTCGTGGACTTCTCGGTGCTCTCCGGCGAGTCAGACAGTGATGATATGCAGTTACTAAACACAACTCGCCATGTCCGGTCGATCACTCGGCATTACATCAGTTTCCGTTTCACAAATTGAGACAGATGAAAGCGATACATTTACAACAAAAGCTGGGAAAGACCAATTTTAGACGAACACAACACAAACTTGACAAACGTACAGAATGTAGCACTTGATGACGGCGATGATGTAGATGAAATCGACAATTTACCAACAGAAAAGTGCGCGAATAATTCCCAGATTTTAAACTGTTTAATAAAAATTGATTTTTTTTTCAAATGAGCACGACAATAAAACACTGACATTTATATTTTTACATTTTAAATTCTTTTGTGATATAATAAAACGTTAGCAATCATTACACACGTATGCATAGATAGTGAATACAAGGGAAGCAACTCTCACTCTTGTCAACATTCTGCACTCCGGACTCTGTGTAAACCGACCAATTTCTTTGGAACCACACATAGCCGGTTTAGACAGATTATACTGTACCAAGTTTGGCCCCATCCTGGGGTTAGAACCCCTACCCCGGAGATAATGAAATTTACAATTTTGATAGAGACTTTCCTGCTCTTCACCATGTATTTAGTTTTCCTTGCACATGTGCGGTTCTTGAGAAGATTTTTGAAAATTCATCAATTTTGTGCAGTCTTTGGCCCACCCCTAATGCCCCAGGGGTGCTGGAGTCCTGAAATTTACAATTTATGTCCCCCTTGTCCTAAAGATGCTTCATACTAAATTTGAAAAGAATTGGACAGGTAGTTATCAAGAAGAAAAAATGTTCAATTGTTAACACACAACGGACGACAACCAATTGCAATAGGTCACCTGAGTAAAAAACTAGCTGTGTCGTAGCTATACAATTGCCTTTACTCAAGGCTCATCATTTTACAAAAAGAAAAGATTTTTCTGATCCTCTAATATGACTCCAATATTTTTTATCCCCTATTGTGGTCCCATCTTACTCCATATGGTGCCATAATTTGAACAAACTTGAATCTACACTTTGTCAGGAAGCATTTATATAAATTTCAACTTTTCTGGTCTAGCGGTTCTTGAGAAGATTTTTAAATGACTCCACTCTATTATTTTATTACCTCCCCTTTGGATGGAGCATGGTCCTCCATTTTGCAGAAACTTGAATCCTCTTTACCCAAGTATGCTTTGAGGCAAGTTTGGCTGAGTGATATTAGCCCTGTGGTGCTTGAGAAGATGTCGAAAATGTTCAAAGTTTATGAAGAGACGAAAAGACTGATGCTGGACAAATTGTGATCAGAATAGCTCACTTTAGCTTTCAACTCATGTGAGCTAAAAAGGGTTACACTATATGCTCAAGCCATTGTCAGAATGAGGCATAAAACATTTTATATAAGTTCATTAACAAACCTGACATTTTCTGCAGCAATAGAGCTATCCAAGTCCTACAAAATGTCAGAGTCTCAGGGAAATTATCCTCATTAATCAGCCAGACATCCCAAGTAACTGCTACCCTGTAAAATTGATTTCAACATTAAGTACTAAGTAACCAAAATGATTTCTTCCCACCATTATAGTATGCTATTAGAACAAGAATGTCTACAAAACATCCATGTAATCATTCTGAATGTACCAAATTGAAAACAAACATCAATTTAAAAACACTAATAATACAATATCTAATCTCTGTATACAATAAGTCCTATACGACATCAATGAAAAGTTTCTCACCCCCTCACCTCCCAGCGTAAAGTTCAGAAAATAGTTTTCCACCCCTCTTGTCTCAACATAAAGTTCAGAAAATAATTCTCATCCCTGTCACCTCACTACTTAAAGTTCTGAAAACAGTTCTCCAACCCATCATGTCTCGACATCAAGTTCAGAAAATAGTTCTCCATCCTTCACCTCCCAACGTAAATTTCAGAAAATAGTTCTCCACTCCCTCACCTCCCAACGTAAATTTCAGATATCAGTTCTCACTCCTTCACCACCCAACGTAAAGTTCAGAAAATACTTCTCCACCCCATCACCTCCCAGCGTATTAAATTTCAGAAAACAGTTCTCACCTCCTCACCACTCAATGTAAAGTTCAGAAAATAGTTCTCCAACCCATCATGTCTCAACATAAAGTTCAAAAAATAGTTCTCCTATCCTAAGGATATAAGGATTTTCCCCATTTGTTCACATGTAAAACTTTGATCCCTATTGTGGCTCCATCCTACCTCCAGGGTCCATGAATTTTATAAACTTGAATCTGCACTATGTCAAAAGATTTGTGTAAATGTAAACTTCTTTGGCCCAATGGTTATTAAGAAGATTTTTAAAGATTTTCCCTTTATATTTGTATATACAGCTTTGATCCCTTATTGTGACTCCACCCTTCTCCGTACGTCTCCATATGAGTGAAATATTCTGGAGAGGGACGTTAAACGATATAAAATCAATCAATCCACCCTTCTCCTGGGGGCATAATTTAAAAAACTTGAATTTGCACTATGTCAAGAAGCTTTCTGGTAAATGCAAATTTTTTTGGTTCAGTGATTTTTCAGAAGACGATTTTTAAAAGATTTTCCCTATACATGTATATTTATCTGTAAAACTTTTATCCCCTATTATGGCCCTATCCTACACTCGGGCACCATAATTTTAACGAACTTGAATCTGCACTTTGTCAGGAAGCTTTCATGTAAATTTCTATTTTCCTGACACAGTGGTTCTTGAAAAGAAGATTTTCAAAGATTTTACCTATACATCTGAATGTAAAAGTTTGATCCCCTATTGTGGTCCTAATGAATCCCTGGGGGTCATGGTTTTAACAAACTTAAATTTGTACTATGTCAGGAAGCTTTCATGTACATTTCAGCTCTTCTGGCCCAATGGTTTCTGACAAGATCATTTTTAAACAACCCCACCCTATTTTTGCATTTTTGAAATTATCTTCCCTTTGAAGGGGGCATGGCTCTTCATTTGAACAAACTTGAATCCCCTTTACCCAAGGATGCTTTGTGCCATGATTGTTTCTGGAGAAGAAGATTTTTAAAAGTCATCAATGTATTTTCACTATTTTGCTATTAACCCCCCATGGAAAGGGGCGCGATCCTTCATTTGAACAAACTTGAATCCCTTTGTGTCAGGTTTGGTTGAAATTGGCCCAGTGGCTCTGGAGAAGATTTTTTAAAGATGTTAATGTAGTTTCACTATTTTTGCCATTATCTCCCCTTGAAGAAGGGTGTGGCCCTTCATTTGAACAAACTTGAATTCCCTTTACTCAAGGATGTTTTGTGCCAAGCTTGGTTGAAATTGGACCGCTGGTTCTGGAGAAGAAGATGAACATGTGAAATGATTATGATGACCCCTACGACAAAGATGACGGACAATGGACAAATTTCGGTAAGAAAAAAATGGCCCTAATTTACATTATTTCAGCCCAATAAATTTCAGAAAGTCCCCACCGTTTTACTATAAATGGGGTCATTGGCCTGTAGTATTTGTCCTTCCCAGGCACCAATGACCCTAATCCTATCCCCTGGAGCCAGACTTCAAACAATTTACAATATGTCGGAAAGCTTTCACATGACTTATAGATGTTTCGTCATTTCTACCTCAGTAGTTATGGAGATGATTCTTAAATAAGCCAATGCTATCTGTTTTCATTTGTTGATTATCAAACCTTTGAAGGTCCTTCATTTAAACAATTTTTAATCCTTTAACGATACTAAGTTTGGTTGAAATTGGGCTATGTGATTGTAGAGAAGTTGAAAATAAGTTTACAGACAGATGGACAGACAGATGTACAACAGACAATGGGTGATTAGAACAGCCCACTTGAGCTTAAAGCTCAAACAAGCTAAAAACAGATAGAAATTTTACCAGCTCCATACAAAAGTTTGTCTCCGGAAATGGATAAGATGCTAAGAAAACCTCTGTCTGCTTTTAAGAGATACCAGTAGGAACTGCTCCTACTGCAGGGTGTCACCATCTCATGAGGCCCAGGCAGGGAGCTGAAAAACCAAAGTGACAATGAGTGCTGGAATGACCAGAAATCAGACAGGTACTAGTAAATGAAAGTTTGAGCTAATTAAAATCCTGATGAAATTGTCAAAAGAAGCCAGCTTGTTATCTTCTAAACAAGAGACTCGACTGGCCTTATCGGTCACCTGAGCATTGGTTATATGTAACAATAAGGATACAAAGGCAATAATAATTTTCCTATATTGACCCTGTTTTGGATTTTACATTTTAAATTCTGGGTTTTTTAAGGTCTTCATTTGAAGGGCCTGGGCCTTTCCAATTGGGAAAAATAATGGCAATTGTTTGAACTTGGAAGTAAAGTTTCACACAAAGAAGTAGGGAGAAAACCAATCCAGAGTGAATTAAGGTAGAACTGGACTCTTTCTGACTTTCAATTTGGTAAAAGTTTACCTCATTCAAATAAGCAGAGGCCAAAATATTAGGTTTACATAACAATTTTTGCCTCTAAGGGCCAGTGAAGATTTATGAACAATTAGGCTACCCTGTTTTTATTTGTTTTCATTACTTGGGAATTTCAAAGTACAAAATGGGAAAATACCTGCTTTTTTAGTATGGGAATGGAACCTTATTTCAGCCCCCTAAAGACCCTAATATTCCTGAAATTAGAAGGCATTTCATACATCATAACAAAGCATTCAGATGGTGGACAATGCATTCCATCTTAAGACAGAAATGCATACATTGCTGTACCATAATACATCCCATCTACAGACAGACACACAGACATTGCTATACCACAGTACGTCCCATCGACACTCTACAGACAGACATACAGACACTGCTGTACCATAATACGTCCCATCTACAGACATACAGGCATCAATGTACCATAATATATCCCATCTACAGACATACACACAGACATTGCTGTACCACAATACGTCCCATCTACAGACAGACATACAGGCATTACTGTACTATAATACGTCCCATCTACATACAGACATTGCTGTACCATAATACGTCCTATATACAGACATACATATACAGACATTGCTGTACCATAATACGTCCCATCTACAGACATACATATACAGACATTGCTGTACCATAATACATCCCATCTACAGACATACATATACAGACATTGCTGTACCATAATACATCCCATCTACAGACATACATATACAGACATTGCTGTACCATAATACATCCCATCTACAGACATACATATACAGACATTGTTGTACCATAATACACCCCATCTACAGACATACATATACAGACATTGCTGTACCATAATACATCCCATCTACAGACATACATATACAGACATTGTTGTACCATAATACATCCCATCTACAGACATACATATACAGACATTGCTGTACCATAATACATCCCATCTACAGACATACATATACAGACATTGTTGTACCATAATACATCCCATCTACAGACATACATATACAGACATTGCTGTACCATAATACATCCCATCTACAGACATATATATACAGACATTGTTGTACCATAATACATCCCATCTACAGACATACATATACAGACATTGCTGTACCATAATACATCCCATCTACAGACATACATATACAGACATTGCTGTACCATAATACATCCCATCTACAGACATACATATACAGACATTGTTGTACCATAATACATCCCATCTACAGACATACATATACAGACATTGCTGTACCATAATACATCCCATCTACAGACATACATATACAGACATTGCTGTACCATAATATGTCCCATCTACAGACATACATATACAGACATTGCTGTACCATAATACGTCCCATCTACAGACAGACATACAGACATTGCTGTACCATAATATGTCCCATCTACAGACAGACATACAGACATTGCTGTATCATAATATGTCCCATCTACAGACAGACATACAGACATTGTTGTACTATGACAAGTCTCATCTACAGACAGACATACAGACATTGTTGTACCATAATATGCCCCATCTACAGACAGACATACAGACATTGCTGTACTATGATACGTCCCATCTACAGACAGACATACAGACATTGCTGTACTATAATACGTCCCATCTACAGACAGACATACAGACAGTGCTTTACCATAATACACCCCATCTACAGACAGACATACAGACATTGCTGTACTATGATACGTCCCATCTACAGACAGACATACAGACATTGCTGTACTATAATACGTCCCATCTACAGACGGACATACAGACAGTGCTTTACCATAATACACCCCATCTAAAGACAGGTATATAACATGTACAATTGGTAATGCACGACAGACGAAACACAATGAAGGATGCAGACCAACAGCAATAATCACTCAGGCAAAAATGCATTCCTGGAGAGTCAGGTACATGTAATCTACTGTTAATTCTGTATGTAAACTGGTACAATACAGGCAGCTATAACTCATGTCTTTGACTACGAACCAAATTGACAACATTCAATATGTAAAATAACATCATTAGCAAGTGCTGTATTATAATTTACATAGTCTAGGGAGATAACTGTAAAATCTGCCTTCATGCTCTTTACATAAACTAAACCTTTTACAATAAAAATGAATACTTCTCTGACTCTTCTCAGGCCAAATGAGGACACCCAATGATTGCTACACTCCAGCAATTTTCAATAAAGTGCTCTGTCTCAAACAGCAGGCAATGATGGGATAGTCAGTTAAGAAAATTTCTTCTGCCCATTCATACAAGTTCCTAAAAAAAATTTAATGATAATTTATTGCCAAAATTGAGAATGTAAATGAGGCTGACCTGATCAAGACACATATGTTGCCAGCTGGTGAATGTCAAGACACTCGGGAGAAATGAGTCCCTACATGAAATCCCTGTTTAGAGTGAGTGGTACCTGCTATAACCCCCTGTACACATTATATACTCGGGGGTGGGTGAGTCGTTCTTGCAGCCAGCAACACAAACTGTGTACTCCTTCCTTAAAAGTGTCACCTCAAAGCATGAAATAATTAAAATGGTGACAAAGAATGAACTTTGCTGAATACATGGTCACTTACTAGATGACAATGACAAAACAAAGATGACGTCGACTATTGTGTTAGTTTTACGTGAAAAACAAAACCTAGCTCAGACTCATTTTTAAATATTATCTTTAAATCATGTAACAAGAAGACTTGATTTATTTCTTCAAGAGATTATAAATACAGTGTCTATATTTTTTTCTTTTCTTAACTATTTGCTAGCAGTTAACATGGTTATTAGGTACAATATATATACTATGTGTTAGTAAGTGTTTGAAATCCAAGAACTTGTTTTTAATAATAGTGTTTTATTATATTCATGATATTTTAGCCAGCCGTTTTCATATCCATTGGGCCCAAGGGGCGGTAAAAGTTTTCAAATGATTATTCCAAAAAAATAAGTTGATATATAGCCAGCCAAGTGACCAGGAAGTAAAACTAATTTCAAATAATGTAGCTCTGTACCTTGTAATGCTTCTCAAGACACTTCTCTGACGGGACGAACAGTCCCGGTCACTCTTCTGATAATGGACTAAGCAGATCAATTCCATGTCTGTGTGTAGGGTAGTGCTACGATCCCCATCATAAGCTTAGTGGACAACATCCTAGATAAAATAGACAATAGAAATTAAATAAAAAACATAAACAAATATCTCAGTACAAAAACAAAACAAGCGAGACACAAAGTAGACAGGATTACGAGCCCGAGACAAAAAAGTGGACATCCTGAGCAGCGTTCTGATCCAAATCATTAGTTTTTCATTTAGTCTTTGACAATAATAGAACATAGAACATATTTTATTTTCCAATCAAGGGCCCTCAAGGGGCAGCATGAAAATACATACAAATAATGTACATATATACAAGTAAAGAAAGAAGCGATTACATAACACAGTTATATACAAATAGTGTCATATATTGTTCAAAATAAATCCAGTTATATTTATAGAATAGATGGCTCTTCAGAACATAGTATGTAACTGAATTTTTGTTCATCATTGAGTTTGGTAAAAAATTTAACTCTTTTTCTATAGCACCATAAAAAGATTTTCTTTCATCAACAAACTTTTCACATTTAATCAAAAAATGAATCTCATCACCTAATGAACCGGAGTTGCATTTGTTACATATTCGTTCATTCCTAGTAATACCAGAATATCTACCAACTTCAACCATTAATTTATGAGCTGATATCCGTAACTTACAAATCAAAATTTTTAATTTTATTAAGATAGTTCTCAAAACCAAAGTGCTTCTTAAGTTTAAAATAAGTGCACAGTTTCCCATCAATTAATTTATTTCGATTATTGTACCAGCTAGGTTTCAGTGTATTAGTAATATTCATTTAATTATTACACTAAATGATGCATTTTTGATGCTTTGCCCCACAACGAAACCCCACAGGTGGATATAGTGCATCTTCTCCTACCTGGCTAGGAGGTTATAAAAGTTGGCTCTGGCTCCAGCTCCAACTCTAGCTCGAATTCAAAATCATACTCCTAGGAGTACGTGGTCAGATTCTAAGGTTATAAAACATTTCGAGTATGTACTCTTAGGAGTACTTACTCCAGTTTTCGAGCTCGTACTCAAAACTATTTTTAATTGCACAAGCGGCCTTTTTTAGACTTCTTCCGCAATGGCGGCGCCCATGTGTTTATGTTGACGGCAGTTCACAGCAATATTTCAATCCTTATAAGAGTTATTTAGTGCCAGTACTTTGCTAAAACGTTCTAAATGTTTGTTTTTAAAAAGAAATATTCGTTGAATTAGATGCAATTTCTGTAAATATAAAGGGTTATATATATATGCATGTATATTACCATTTTTACTGTGTATCATGTATATATCATAGACATTTACAATTACATAAAATTTCGCTATCGTCTGCAGAGCTGTAGCCAGTGGCGGATTTACAATCCCTGAAACATTAGATACTTTACCATTTTCCCGTTCGCTCTCCGTTTGCAGTTTTGTGTTCACTGTTCATAAATCGCTCACCGTGCGTTCGTCGTTACACCAAAGTGAAAGGATCGATCTTCATAGCAAAGCAAAAATGAAAAAGGAACGTGTGCGTAAGAGTGAAAGTAAACTTTGATTTTCTTATTATATCAGAAATTTGATTTATAAAGTACAAATGTCAGGATTATCAACTGTGAAAATTTAAGGAAAATTGCAGATCACTCACCAAAATAGAATGATAAATCATTTTCATTATATTTAACAAAACATAATTATTGTTTGGTTTAAAAGTGTGTGTGTGGGGGGGGGGGGGGGGGGGTAGTTCCGAATGACAGAAGAATGTAAGAGCCTGCAGTTATGAATTTAACCCTTATACATGCGCACATTGCACGTGACGAGTGCTGGTACATGTACAAAAATTAGACAGTTTCTGACAGTCAATAAATACCTCACATCCCCCAACAATCTCTCTCCCCCCCCCCCCCCCCCCCCCCTTCTTATCATTATTGCATTTACAAGTTTGGGTAAAACCACAATTTATCATTATTGTTTTGTCTCACTTCACAAGAATTTTACAGAAGTCGTCTTTTTCCTCCCCCCCCCCCCCCCCCCCCCCCCATATCTTAAAAAGTAACTTGATACTACATTTCAATGAATGCACGATCGTGTCAAACTGATTTGACAAGTAGTTCTAATTATTGTACACCTATGTTTATGAAAGACATTGTCAATAAATGTATTTACTCCTTTCCCCAACATTTGTAACTTTTGTATCGTTTGGCCGTGAGGTTAGAGCGTTCGCCCCGCATGCGGAAGGCCCGGGTTCGAATCCCGGCCGCAACAGACCTAAGTCGTTAAAACTGGTAGTTCCATCGCCAAACGCTCGGCATAAGATGTGAATGTCACAGGTTCTTCGGAGATGACCTTAAAAACGGATGACCCATGTCACAGTAGGTGTGGCACGCTAAAGAACCCTCACTGCTCAATGGCCGTTAGCGCCAAACATAGGCCTAAATTTGAAGCCCTTCCAGAAATATTCTCGAGCGAGACGTTAAGCACGATACAACCAATCAATCAATCTCTAATATAAAGATGTAAATTTTCTCGTACATTTCTGCCTCACACATAATATACGTGTACTTCATTATACAATAAACAGTTTTATCCGCATCAAATATATATTGCACAATCTAAATGTAATTCATGGTAACACTATTTTGTACATACATTAATTCTGAGATTATTTCCTCAGGTCGATATACAGTACATGTAGTTACAATATAGTGAATTATACAATTAAAATGTACGTGGGAATGAACCTTTTGTACTATTTAAAAGCGTTCAGGCATCAACATGAGGTACCAGCCTTTTTACGATCATTTCATGAGAAATAGATGTATTCAGAACTGTAGAACATTCATATATATATATATATATATATATATATATATATATATATATATATATATTGAGCAGTATATATTTTTCCAAAATTATATATATATATATATATATATATATATATATAAATATATATTTATATATATATATATATATAAATATATAATGTGAAAAATTGCCTCAGTATCCAGTAATCAATAAGTAAAAAAAACAAAAAAAAACAACGGACGCTGAGGCAATTTTTCACATCATTTTTTATTACCGGACACTGTAGTCTTATTAAAATCAGCACCCCTTCTCCTATCGTCGTCGATAGAAGGGGGCTGGTTTTATACAGTCTGCGGACACTGAGGTATTTTTTTTCACATTTGATTATATATATATATATTAGTTTATTCACCAAACAAGGGCCCTCGGGGGGCATGTACATGTTAACAGGCAATTAATTATAACAATGAAAATAAATCACAATCATTTAGAAGTACTACTGGTAATACTGACAGAGTTCACACTTCTGCACTGCACATATCTATAATTATATATGAAATATTGATTACAGACAAGATTTAAATTAACAACATGATAAATAAAATAACTCAACTGCTTCACACATCAGTTTCTGGGATAGCAGATAATGATAGTGTTGTGTGAATACATATTAAATTGCAATTGTAATCAGATCGGTATAATTATATTTCAGTAAGAACAGTATGCAAGTATAAAACACATGTACATGTATGATCAATTGTAGAAGTGTTAAAGAAGGCGTGAATTATTTACTTGATTACAGGGGGCACCAAGGGACAGTGCCTGTTAACAGTCTGGTAGTATATATATATATATATTCCCTACCTTGTTATAAAATAAGTACAATCAAGGGTAAAATCCGAAATATTCCGCTTTGCGTTCACCATTCAAGTGGGGAAGTAGAACGTTTCAGGGACAGTACACCCCCCCACCCTAAACTTATAGAATTTAAGGTAAATCATGATATCTTGTTTAGAGAAATGTAAACAATAAAAGAAAGCAATAATTTATTCTACTCTCAGAGAATTTTTTGGGAGAACTTATTTTTTTTCCAAAAACCCTTAAACTTTGCATTATTTCATCAATTTCGCATTAAAAATGACAGAAAATAGTAAAAATGACTGCACAGGACATATTTCAAGCCCTATAAAATCTGTAAAATCCAACCTAGAAATCTCAGCGTTACTAGTAATTGAAGGAGGGGTAGAATTGGAAGGTTCCGCTGAGTTGAAGATGATATGTCTGGCAGCTGAAGCAAGAGATCCATAATAGTGTGTGGTAGGAATATATATCTTGCAAAAACATCATCTACAGATAATTCTTCTAAAGGGTTGCATGATCTGTCTCTGATATTGCGTGGAGCACGTTTCCAATTTGGCATTTGTCGGCATGCAGCCATTTTTATAAAAGCAAACGACACTTTGAGCACATACTTTTTAAATCTCAAGTAAGCTTTTGAGCTTACTCGAGATTTAAGCATGGCATACTCCATTTGGAGTATGTTTTCCTTACTCAAAAGTTTTATAACCCACATTTCGAGTATGTTCTAGAGCTCAAAATTTCAAGACAACGTTCGAGCCTGATCTGTAGCCAGAGCTTGAGCCAGTTGTTATAACCTAAAATTATTTGGAGCCATACTCCAAATCTTGTTTTCGAGCTAGAGTTGGAGCTGGAGCCCGAACCAACTTTTATAACCTCCTAGCCAGGACTCCGGGGTCATGATGTTAACTATGAATCTACAAGACATGGAGATGCTAGTACACATAATTTTAAAAAAAATAGAATTCATCGTGATTTGGTCCTTTTAAAGATTTTCATTAAAAATGTATACTTTATTCACACGTAGTAATTATTACAATTCTTTTGTGACTCCATCCTAATCCCAGGGGTCATCTTAACAAGAAATAACTGTAATCTACAGTGAATGAGGATGCCCATCTGAGATGCGGCATTATCTCTTTGAAAACAAAAATCTCAGTTCTGTGTATTCCTCCTTAGTGACCTCATCTTCAACACAAGTCGTGTTGTGTACAAATTAGAGTACATGATGATGCTTGCATAATATATATTTATTTGTAAAATGAATTTAAATTTGTGATTCCTAAAAAGAGGAAAACTTATCTTGGAAGAAAACACCTTTTCCTTTTGTGACCTCAGTAGTCATTGTGTGAACAAACTTGAATGTACACTTCATGAGGATGCATGCATAATAATTCATTTAACTTATATATATATTCCAATAACCATTATGGTTTTTAAGATAAACGACAGAGACTTGATGGGCCTTACTGCTCACACGAGTTTTTGTATGTCTGTATATCTGTAGCCGCTGTCCAAGATCATTGTGTCTACAAACTGGAGTCTACACTACATGAGGGTGCGGGCATTACAACGTAAAGAATTATATATATCATTGTGGATTTTAAATGCATTTTGAAAGAATTATTTTCAAATACACTTCTATATAAAACTTTAGACTCCTAGGCTGTCCAATACTAATGGGTGGGTGGTGGTCGCATTGGTGTGCATAAATTCAAATTTTTCTAAAGTCTGTAGTCCTTACTCCTAACACAGAGGACACACGATTAAACAACTTGAACCTTTATATTAAATGCCATACCATATGGCACCTTGTGGTTCTTTGAACCTCTTTTAATACCTCATCCTTGTCCCCAGAGGCAGCTGTGACCTAAACCAGTGGCGGATCTACAGGGAGTTAACCCCCCCCCCACATTTGGTTGAATAATTATTTTTTTTTTTTAAAGAATTTTTTGTCATTTTATGGTCTTGAGTCACAGGAGTTTGAAATTTTATCAATAAAGTCAATAAAATTCACTTGATTGACCAAGCCATGAGCTATGCGTTAGCATACTATGCTAACGCATAGCTCATGGCTTGGTCAATCATGTGAATTTTATTGACTTTATTGATAAAATTTCAAACTCCTGTGATTAAACTGATGATAGTAACCATAGACATATAACAGTTATATGTCTATGATGATAGTAACGATCGTTACCAGTGTAGGTAGCCTAGTAGGCCTAGTAGTAGGTTGACGATCCCATAGATATTTCTTTTATGCAACTCACATATATATAGATAATTAACCAGACGATATATTCAGTGTACTACCTAATAGCACTGTTCCTGACAGTCATTTTTGCTAGGTACCTGCACAGATCCCTAAAATAAGCTTTTCTTCAGAAGCCACATTCTTGTCCGTTTTCACAGCAACTGTCTTCTGCGTCTTAAAGAAAGACAACTCTCTTAGTGGTATAAATGAACATGGAATGAGTTGTATTTCTTGATAACAAATCAGTGGCGGATCCAGAAAATTCTTTCAACTAGGGAGATGAATCGAAGACCGCAAAAGAGCAAATTCTGATAATTTTTGGTTGATAACGTTCAAATAAAACCCACCCACTAGACCCGCTACTGTAAACTATGTATGTAGTGCTCAGCTAAAATTATCATTTCAAAATAGCAAATTAATATCTTCCCACTCCACATACTTATTGAATTGTCAGAATATTGTAGATCCCGTCATATGTTTTACGCTTTGGCTGTACCATAAGGTTGATTTGAACAAACTTTTCTCCTACTATTCAGATACGAAATAAGCCACAGGAAGAGAAGCAGTCATCCCAAACCCCTGAAGATACCCCCCCACCCTTAATTGATTAGTAAATGATAAATGATATACCATATGCCTGGTCAACCCCAATTTAAATAGCCACTTTATACGATCGATAACTCTCTTATTTTTGCACCGATTTTGATGCGGTTTTTAACGCTCAACTCAGTTAAGAAAATTCTTTTTACCGGTAAACACAATTAAATACGATTTCATTGCATAGGCTCTTTAAAGGCGATTTTTTTTCAAAAGTGAAAAAAAAAAATCAAAAGCGATAAACAAAAGTTTTTGCAATAAATCAGTGAAAATACGTCTGGTGTGTTATTTTTTTAGTAGTATTATAGACTACCTATAAAGTAAAGTAAAGTAAATTTTTATTTAAAGTCGGCACTATATACATTCAACATATCAAACATAAGCTCTGTAGAGCTTTTTAACCGACTATCACATTCATGTATATCAAGGACAAAGACACATACATGTAACATGCATGTACACATATACACAGACATATCACAGATTAACAAAAGAATACAAAATAAAAGAAAACTTTCATGCAAGAATATACAGATACGAAAGCATAAGACTAAGGGGAGGAAATAAAATACTGCAAGCAAGAGTATATGTATATAAAAATCATCATTAAATTTCAAGCCAATTAGCTATGTTTGCTGTTTCAAGTAAAAGCGGATAGTATAAGAATTTATGAAAATAATTTAAATATAATTAAAATCAAAGATGGTAGTAAATTAATCATATAAATATTTAAAATTTCATTGCTGATGGAATTTACTAAAAAAAAATAAATAATAAAAGTAAAATAGAAAATAATGGTCTATTGAGCCATGCAGACACACACATAAACGCTGCATAGATAGAAAGAGCAGAAGCAACATATAAATATGGTGTCCGGATAGGGCCATTTGCAAAAGCGTGACTGCGCGTTAGTCACAACACGCCGTCACGCCAACAAGCAACGCGCCTTCGCGCTCTCACGCCAACAAGCAACGCGCCTTCGCGCTCTCACGCCAACAAGCAACGCGCCTTCGCGCAGACAAGCAACACGCCTTCGCGCTCTCACGACAACAATCAACGCGCCTTCGCGCTCTCACGCCAACAAGCATTACGCCTTCGCGCAGCGTTACTTGTCTGCGCGAAGGCGCGTTGCTTGTTGTCGTGAGAGTGCGAAGGCGCGTTGCTTGTCTGCGCGAAGGCGCGTTGCTTGTTAGCGTGAAAGCGCGAAGGCGCGTTTCTTGTTGTCGTGAGAGCGCGAAGGCGCGTTGTTTGTTGGTGTGACGGCGTGTTGTGACTAACTCGCAGTCACGCTTTTGCAAATGGCCCTATCCGGACACCATATATAAAGCTATGTACACTGAACCTAAGATCTGCATGATTTACATATGCACATAGTTCTGTTATTTCAATCAGCGCCGGGTCACTTTAATACAGACAGATCTCAGGTAGATTAAATTAATAACCCCAGGTAGTTTGGGCTTTCAGAAAATCGATAATAATGCAATGTGTGTATAAGATGAGTGTTTGATATTTATAGATAGTATTATCGTCTCCATATCGTATACATCGAATAGAAATCTCGCGTGTTTTCACTGAACACGTGGTTCACTATTGAGTTAACTTACGCGTATTCATTTTGAGCTTTTCACACGATAGATTACAGCCACCCACCCTCAGCTTCTGCATTGACTTTTTTCGTTCCTTAAAAGATTTGAATTTATATTACAAAGTATGAGTATCGTTGTAAATATCAAGTTCTGTATCAAAACGACGAGACTGATATTCACGTGGTCTTTGTACTTCAAGTTAAATTTACGGAGTGGCGTAGCTTCTTCTGAAGAACTCGTACATGTACCCAGGGGAACCCGTACCCAGGAGAAGTTGGGTACGAGTTCTCCTGGAGAAAAACTTTGTCATTTTATCAAATAGAAATGTGGGTACGAGTTCTCCTAAAGAAAAAAACTTGTCATTTTATCGGATAAATCTGGGTACGGGTTCTCCGGCAGAGAAAAAAAACTTTGTAATTTCTGTCAAAAATCTGGGTACGAGTTCTTCTGGTGAAAAATTTCGTCATTTCGTCATATAAATCTGGGTACAATTTTGACTAGATTAATATCAGCTTTGTCTGATCGCGAAATTTTATGAAGGAAGAAAAAATAAGCATCCCTTTGCCCCTTGACGGCAGTGTCCTTTTGAAACGTGTCGACTGTCCTTTGAAACGAGGACAGTTCAAGGTCTCACTACTCAGTATTCTTTATACTGAAGACAGATTGAAGCATCATGTGGAGAATAACTGTGATTAAGTATTATCTTATATACGTGCTAGATATTACTCATTAAAATGTAGACTTACAGGTTAGTGTATTTTTTTCACCGTATCACTCATTAAAATGTAGACTTACAGGTTAGTGCATTTTTTCACCGTATCTGTTTAATTGTAATATATTTTTTAACACAGTGGTATTTGATGCTCACAATGTTTTCTTGTTTGAAAGTTTCGAATTACATATGATGCACTACTTGCTGAATGTATGCACTATATGTATCATTAGTGTTGTGGCGCAAGAAATTTTAATACATTGTGTATAATAATTGAATAACATATCATATTTTCATGGATATACATGTATATTAATGTTTTTTTTAATATTCATTAATGCATATATAAATTAAGACAAAATGTATCTGCTATGTAATATTTCATTAAGAAAACTACATGTATGATTTATATACATGTATTTTGAATTTCCCGCTCCTTTTTTTGGATTCTGTTCCGTTTTCCGTTTTGAATTTATTTTGTTTTTATTTTTCATCGTGCCGAGTATCCTGTGATTTGTATTAAATAGACTACTGAAGAGAGATTAACAATATCAACTGTTGACTGTGCATGAAATGAATCTACCTTTGTTGATAAGTCACATTATCATACATGTATTCATTGTATTAATTAGAAAATTAACACAGTGATGAGGCCTGTGGACGTTGTTGTGTATTAAACTTTCGCTCAAAGTGTGTTCTGGTATGGCAATGTTACTGGTATTATGCTATAATACTAAGCAAATATATTTAGACCCTAACTTTGAATTTAGAGATAACGTTATGTGATATTTAAATTTGAAACAATTATCCTACCCGTGGGGATCCGGGTTAGAATAGGTCCCCAGTACCATAGAAATAACCACACGATATATAGAGTGAAATAACCACATGATATATAGAGTGAAATCACCACACGATATATAGAGTGAAATAACCACACGATATATAGAGTGAAATAACCACGTGATATATAGAGTGAAATAACCACGTGATATATACAGTGAAATAACCACATGATATATAGAGTGAAATAACCACACGATTTATACAGTGAAATAACCACACGATATATAGAGTGAAATAACCACACGATATATAGAGTGAAACAACCACACGATATATACAGTGAAATCACCACACCATTTATAGAGTGAAATAACCACACGATATGTAGAATGAAATAACCACACGATATATACAGTGAAAATAACCACACGATATATACAGTGAAATAACCACATGATATATAGAGTGAAATAACCACACAATATATCGATTTAAATAACCACACGATATATAGAGTGAAATAACCACACGATATATACAGTGAAATAATCACACAATATATACAGTGAAATAACCACATGATATATAGAGTGAAATAACCACACGATATACAGACTGAAATAACCACACGATATATAGACTGAAATAACCACACGATATATAGAGTGAAATAACCACACGATATATAGAGTGAAATAACCACACGATATATAGAGTGAAATAACCACACAATATATCGAGTGAAATCACCACACGATACATAGAATTAAATAACCACACGATATATAGAGTGAAATAACCACACGATATATAGAGTGAAATAACTACACGATATACAGAGTGAAATAACCACACAATATATACAGTGAAATAACCACACGATATATAGAGTGAAATAACCACACGATATATACAGTGAAATAACCACATGATATATACAGTGAAATAACCACACAATATACAGAGTGAAATAACCACACGATATATAAAGTGAAATCACCACACAATATATACAGTGAAATAACCACACGATATATAGAGTGAAATAACCACACGAAATACAGAGTGAAATAACCACATGATATATAGAGTGAAATAACCACACAATATATAAAGTGAAATCACCACACAATATATACAGTGAAATAACCACACGATATATAGACTGAAATAACCACACGATATATAGAGTGAAATAACCACACGATATATAGAGTGAAATAACCACACGATATACAGACTGAAATAACCACACGATATATAGAGTGAAATAACCACATGATATATAGAGTGAAATAACCACACGATATACAGAGTGAAAGAACCACACGATCTATAAAGTGAAAGAACCACACGATATATAGAGTGAAATAACCACACAATATATACAGTGAAATAACCACACGATATATAGACTGAAATAACCACACGATATATAGAGTGAAATAACCACACGATATACAGACTGAAATAACCACACGATATATAGAGTGAAATAACCACATGATATATAGAGTGAAATAACCACACGATATACAGAGTGAAAGAACCACACGATCTATAAAGTGAAAGAACCACACGATATATAGAGTGAAATAACCACACGATATATAGAGTGAAATAACCACATGATGTATAGAGTGAAAGAACCACACAATATATATACAGTGAAATAACCACATGAATATATACAGTGAAATAACCACATGAATATATACAGTGAAAGAACCACACAATATATACAGTGAAATAACCACATGATATATAGAGTGAAATAACCACACAATATATAAAGTGAAATCACCACACAATATATACAGTGAAATAACCACACGATATATACAGTGAAATAACCACACGATATGTAGAGTGAAATAACCACACGATATATAGAGTGAAATAACCACACGATATATAGAGTGAAATAACCACATGATGTATAGAGTGAAAGAACCACACAATATATATACAGTGAAATAACCACATGAATATATACAGTGAAATAACCACATGAATATATAGAGTGAAAGAACCACACAATATATACAGTGAAATAACCACATGATATATAGAGTGAAATAACCACACAATATATAAAGTGAAATCACCACACAATATATACAGTGAAATAACCACACGATATATACAGTGAAATAACCACACGATATACAGAGTGAAAGAACCACACGATATATAGAGTGAAATAACCACACGATATACAGAGTGAAAGAACCACACGATCTATAAAGTGAAAGAACCACACGATATATAGAGTGAAATAACCACACGATATACAGACTGAAATAACCACACGATATATAGAGTGAAATAACTACATGATATATAGAGTGAAATAACCACACGATATACAGAGTGAAATAACCACACGATATATAGAGTGAAATAACCACACGATATATAGAGTGAAATAACCACGTGATATATAGAGTGAAATAACCACGTGATATATACAGTGAAATAACCACATGATATATAGAGTGAAATAACCACACGATTTATACAGTGAAATAACCACACGATATATAGAGTGAAATAACCACACGATATATAGAGTGAAACAACCACACGATATATACAGTGAAATCACCACACCATTTATAGAGTGAAATAACCACACGATATGTAGAATGAAATAACCACACGATATATACAGTGAAAATAACCACACGATATATACAGTGAAATAACCACATGATATATAGAGTGAAATAACCACACAATATATCGATTTAAATAACCACACGATATATAGAGTGAAATAACCACACGATATATACAGTGAAATAATCACACAATATATACAGTGAAATAACCACATGATATATAGAGTGAAATAACCACACGATATACAGACTGAAATAACCACACGATATATAGACTGAAATAACCACACGATATATAGAGTGAAATAACCACACGATATATAGAGTGAAATAACCACACGATATATAGAGTGAAATAACCACACAATATATCGAGTGAAATCACCACACGATACATAGAATTAAATAACCACACGATATATAGAGTGAAATAACCACACGATATATAGAGTGAAATAACTACACGATATACAGAGTGAAATAACCACACAATATATACAGTGAAATAACCACACGATATATAGAGTGAAATAACCACACGATATATACAGTGAAATAACCACATGATATATACAGTGAAATAACCACACAATATACAGAGTGAAATAACCACACGATATATAAAGTGAAATCACCACACAATATATACAGTGAAATAACCACACGATATATAGAGTGAAATAACCACACGAAATACAGAGTGAAATAACCACATGATATATAGAGTGAAATAACCACACAATATATAAAGTGAAATCACCACACAATATATACAGTGAAATAACCACACGATATATAGACTGAAATAACCACACGATATATAGAGTGAAATAACCACACGATATATAGAGTGAAATAACCACACGATATACAGACTGAAATAACCACACGATATATAGAGTGAAATAACCACATGATATATAGAGTGAAATAACCACACGATATACAGAGTGAAAGAACCACACGATCTATAAAGTGAAAGAACCACACGATATATAGAGTGAAATAACCACACAATATATACAGTGAAATAACCACACGATATATAGACTGAAATAACCACACGATATATAGAGTGAAATAACCACACGATATACAGACTGAAATAACCACACGATATATAGAGTGAAATAACCACATGATATATAGAGTGAAATAACCACACGATATACAGAGTGAAAGAACCACACGATCTATAAAGTGAAAGAACCACACGATATATAGAGTGAAATAACCACACGATATATAGAGTGAAATAACCACATGATGTATAGAGTGAAAGAACCACACAATATATATACAGTGAAATAACCACATGAATATATACAGTGAAATAACCACATGAATATATACAGTGAAAGAACCACACAATATATACAGTGAAATAACCACATGATATATAGAGTGAAATAACCACACAATATATAAAGTGAAATCACCACACAATATATACAGTGAAATAACCACACGATATATACAGTGAAATAACCACACGATATGTAGAGTGAAATAACCACACGATATATAGAGTGAAATAACCACACGATATATAGAGTGAAATAACCACATGATGTATAGAGTGAAAGAACCACACAATATATATACAGTGAAATAACCACATGAATATATACAGTGAAATAACCACATGAATATATAGAGTGAAAGAACCACACAATATATACAGTGAAATAACCACATGATATATAGAGTGAAATAACCACACAATATATAAAGTGAAATCACCACACAATATATACAGTGAAATAACCACACGATATATACAGTGAAATAACCACACGATATACAGAGTGAAAGAACCACACGATATATAGAGTGAAATAACCACACGATATACAGAGTGAAAGAACCACACGATCTATAAAGTGAAAGAACCACACGATATATAGAGTGAAATAACCACACGATATACAGACTGAAATAACCACACGATATATAGAGTGAAATAACTACATGATATATAGAGTGAAATAACCACACGATATACAGAGTGAAAGAACCACACGATCTATAAAGTGAAAGAACCACACGATATATAGAGTGAAATAACCACACGATATATAGAGTGAAATAACCACATGATGTATAGAGTGAAAGAACCACACAATATATATACAGTGAAATAACCACATGAATATATACAGTGAAATAACCACATGAATATATAGAGTGAAAGAACCACACAATATATACAGTGAAATAACCACATGATATATAGAGTGAAATAACCACACAATATATAGAGTGAAATAACCACATGATATATACAGTGAAATAACCACACGATATATAGAGTGAAATAACCACACGATATGTAGAGTGAAACAACCACACGATATGTAGAGTGAAATAACCACACGATATATAGAGTGAAATAACCACATAGTTTATAGAGTGAAATAACCACACATAATATGATATGATAATATCACATAGTCATCACACACTAGTGATAATATCACATCGTCATCACACACTAGTGATAGTATCACATCTTCATCGCACACTAGTGATAGTATCACATCGTCATCACACACTAGTAATAGTATCACATCGTCATCACATACTACTGATAGTATCACATCGTCATCACACATTAGTGATAGTATCACATAGTCATCACACACTAATGATAGTATCACATCGTCATCACACACTAGTGGTAGAGTCACATCGTCATCACACACAATAGATAGTATCACATCGTCATCACACATTAGTGATAGTATCACATCGTCATCACACATTAGTGATAGTATCACATCGTCATCACACACTACTGATAGTATCACATCGTCAATACACACTAGTGATAGTATCACATCGTCATCACACACTAGTGATAGTATCACATCGTCATCACACACTAGTGATAGCATCAGATCTTCATCACACACTAGTGAATAGTATCACATCGCCATCACACACTAGTGATAGTATCACATCGTCATCACACACTAGTGATAGTATCACATCGTCATTACACACTAGTGATAGTATCACATCGTCATCACAGACAATAGATAGTTTTACATCGTCATCACACACTAGTGATAGTATCACATCGTCATTACACACTAGTGATAGTATCACATCGTCATCACACACAATAGATAGTATCACATCGTCATCACACACTAGTGATAGTATCACATCGTCATCACACACTACTGATGGTATCACATCGTCATCACACACAATAGATAGTATCACATCGTCATCACACACTAGTGATAGTATCACATCGTCATCACACACTAGTTATAGTATCACATCGTCATCACACACTAGTGATAGGATCACATCGTATAATTATTGTCAAATTATCGTTATAATAACTGGTAGTGTCCTTCGCAGATTAAGTAAACACATAATTCATGTCACATCAAAATGCATTCTGTAAATTTCATATGAAAGAAAATAATTAAAAAAAACATTTACACTTAGTCCCTATTTAAATGATAAATTTAAGTAAAGCGAACATTTCAAAATTTACTTGTTCACTAATATATGGTACTTTCACAGTCACGGATTTTTCTTACGGATCCTTACGTATTCCACAAATCCGTAAAAGTACACGATTTATTACGACTTAGACACAGATACCGACGAGTGATTTACAAATGCTTTCGATTGACTACGAGTCGGAGATCCGTAAGAAAAATCCTTGAGTGTGAAGGTGGTATTAATCGTAAAGGTTAAGTATGTACTTGTAAAGTAATCGTGTCTATATGTAAAACGTTCGTAATGACTCTGAACAATCTGTAAAAAGATTGTAACCCGACGTGAATGAAATCCTAAATATCACTTAGGCATTCGTAATAATCTGTAAACAACTCGTAAACTATCCGTAACGTATCATAAACTAACCGCAAAGATTCGTAAAAAAAACTTTTTACGAGTGTTTTACGGATTATTACGAGCAGTTTACGTGTTCTTGCGATCAGTTTACGATACTTACGGATGGTTACAAGTTATTTACGGGTTATTTACGGAAAATGAAATCCGTGCACAATCGTGGAAAAAAAAATTGTCATGTCCAAAAATTTGCTACTACTTTCACGGATCCTTACGAGTGTGTGCGAACAGCTTGGAATTCCGACAGAAATGAAAATAGAATGTAAATATAAGAATACATTTCATTTTTGAAAATACATGAAAGTATGAACTGTTCAGCTCCAAACAAACCGACATGTATACAACTCATGAAACGCTAGCACACTTTATTAAGTATACCGGCGTGAAGCGTCAGAGTTCAAGCTCTCGTGGGTTTTTTTTTTTTTTTTTTTTTTTTTCATTACTTAGAATTCTAAAACAGATTTCTGCGAAGGTATGCTTACATGTAGACTGTAAAATACATCAAATTTTGTAAGGACTCAATTTATTTTAAACGACCCGTGTCCATTTTCGAACTAAGCTTTTTGCGCGTTTATTATTTCTAAACTGAAACTTAATGTTCACTTTTCGAAAATAATTTTACTATCCCCTGTTTAGGGCAAAATGTAAAGTGCTGTTTCTAAAATAAAAGAAGTTATCGACTTTATCCAGTTAGATTTGCGTCATTCAACCTTAAGGATCTCAAGGTGTCGTCCTTTTTCTAAAGATATGTGGTTTTTATCTGGATTATAATGATTTAGAATATACTTTATTATACTACTTTTAGACAGTAGAAAATTCTGAGTACTACAGTACAATGCCCAGGTAAATTCAGACTCTGTATCTTAAAATTGTTGCTCTGTATGTTATATTGTATATTTATTTCAGATATAAACGTTTCCTATCAATTCTACAAACTGGCCCCAAGACAATAACTGAGACTTCAGTAAAGATTTTGATTACTTATATCTGAAGATTTATCTAGCACAGATGTTTGAAAAACTGCAGGTTTATAAAATCAAATCAAATGCAAACATATGCTGAAAAGTATTTGTTTATGAAAATTATTTCAAAAGTTAGCTGGATTTGAGAAATTTAAACTTGCGTCTATTCTCAGTTTATGGTCTTGGGGCCTGATCGTTTTCATGCGTGCACTTTTTACATTATAAGCTGGAACCACGTCCTCCGCCTCCTGCTGCGTTGTTTATCATGACAAACACCGCTGGAGTATTTAGTGAATTTGATATATTGTAACCCAATGGTGATCCTAATGTTTTGGCTAACTCTATGAATTATCCACGCCCGATCAATAGATCCTTTTTTATCAGCCAAGATGGACATGAAACGTGCAAGATAGCAAAAACGAAATTTTGTCGTTTTACATAGTTGTAGGGGACATGCAAATTGTCATGTAGGTTTGGCAGACGGAACTGGGTGTCTTTGATCATTATGGCATCAGTCGATTGAATTAACCGCTTTATGGTGATGAGAAGCCGGATGAAATTAAAAATGATTGATTGTTACTCTGGTGACGGTCATTTATAAAGTGACAATATAGTATATACTCAGGCGCTAAATACAACAACGTACTATCTACCTAATATTATAGCAAGCCGTGACTTATTTTAAAGAGGCAATGCTTTGTCGCATGAATGCGTTCATAACCCAGATTTACTGCATCAGATGTTTTGTTGTAGGCATACAATGTATGATACATTCTCCCATCGTCGGACACCATGGATGATCTCGTCTTTTACTCATCACCCGTGGGCAAACTCACCGAAAAATCATCGTATGTTATTAATATGCGCGGGTCATTTGATTGGCTGCTGTAAAGAGTCGCGATGGCAAATCAAAGTCTATGTTACGTATGTATGTTTGGCAATGACAAAAACTTTTCCGTAGTTAACACACCGATTGCAAATAAATCCACTCACCGGTGCATTTCGCAGTTTGAGAAAGGTTCTCACATGTAATTTTTTGACTGGTATTTAAAGTAAGTGACCTGTATGACTTGTCTTTAATCGTTTTAATTTGCATGCTTTAACGGGCGTCAAGATATATAACATAAATAACAAACTAATAAACATATTTTCAAAATTGAAGAGTTCCAAATTTCTGATTGGTTGTCTATAACCAACAAATTAGCATAATTTACGACGATATTTCGGCGAGTTTGCCCAAGGGTGAGGAGTACCAGTGGGTATCCGACGATTACAGTCTCCCTGGAGTTTCTTAGTTTACTGACACTCGTCGCGGTAGCTCAGTGGTAGAGCGTTCGCCTCATCACCGGAAGGTTGTGAGTTCGAGTCCCGCTCGTGTCAAACCTAAGATATGGGTAAACGTACTGATTTCTCCTTCCCGAAATCCTCGGCATTTAGAAGTGAGAAGCACGGATCCTTCGGATATGACCGTACAAACGACGCGACAAGCGCTGACACGTTCAAGAATCCTCACGGTCACGGCTCTGAGCGTTAAACATTGGTCACATTGCATAGACTATAACAAACTGAGTCAAAAACCTTTAGTGGTAGAGAGTATGTACCCGTTCTCATGGAAATAAATTAAAAAGTGCGTATTCATAGGCGTAGCTTGGGTTCGAATATTACCAAGGCAGGGGGGTCTGGGGGGCTGTGCCCCCCAGAAGCTATCGACATTTTAACAACGTAAAAGGTGTTTTTTTGTTTTTTTTACCGAGGCAGCTGCCTCGGTTGCCTCAATGGAAGCTATGCACTGATATTATGTTCAGTTAAATACGGATGTAAATTAATAAGTATAATGATGCATTATTCTGATCGTATATGGAGAGCTCCGGTAGGCGTCGTGTCACTCGATGCAAACTTCCGTTGCTTTCGATAAGTAGGGACAGGTATCGAGGATGGTTCGGGTCACTGGATCTTTAATACGACATGTAGACATAAGCAGACGATAGGGAGAAGTCGTTGGATCTTTTTCCAACATAGATCTCGCCAGAAGCCGGTAGGCAGAGAGTAGAAATTGTTAAAAACAAGCCGTGAATCGAGGGTCTCCTAGAAATCCAAGATGACGAGTGTCGTCCCTTTACTTTTTTTAATGTACACATGATACACCTTTTTTAAAACCTCTAAAAAAGCGGATTTTGGTGGTGGATTTTGTTTATATAATTTATTATTCGGGAACAAATAATACAAAACTTCAATATCTGACAACCGAGCCCCTGTGCTTAGATATTATGCACACAAGCAAAAGGTGTAAATGGGGTGGAGGGGGGGGGGGGGATTGTAAATTGTACCTAAAAGATCAAGTGCTAGACTCCCCTTTTCACAAATTCCTGGATCCGCCTATGTTCTATATTAGCGACACATATCTGGGATGAAATGCATCCCATTCGCGGTTTCTATTTGTGTAAACACTGTCACGTGCTATTTTTAGATACAGTAGGTGAGACACGGGAAATTACTCTATGTATAGATCAGAATTTTGTAGGAAAAGAAAACGAAACTTGGTTTCTGAAAACAAGCTGGTAAATTCGCGTTAATACGGAAATACGGTTAATACGGTAAATGACAGGTGAAGATAACGGACAGTATCCGATCACTAGCTCTTAAGGTAAGTAAATGATATTATATTACATCTCTTAAATCATTAATCCATGTTGTAAAATAATTAGTGTGAAGGTAAAGTGTAGAGACTTATCGTGTACAGGATACACGTGTAAAACATCAATATCATATATTTTAAGTTTGTACGGTAGTTACAGATTGAATCTCACAAATCACTGCTTTATGGGGTACTGAAACTGTTTGAGTGGTGATATTATACTAATCTCAACTTCTATCTTGTTATTGCCCATGTAACGGTACTGATTTATCCGTACTCTGTAACATTGCAGCTGTGTGATGTTATGGAATTTTCTCGCCAAGATGTATCTGATCATTGTAACATTGTTGTTTGGCAGAATAATAATTCTTCCACATACATTTCTTACAATGGCTAGCTTGCATTGCTTTCTTTATAATTCCCTTTACCACAGATGCGTGGCTTTAAATGCTATATATACCATTCTGTTATTAAGTATTATCCACCCATTCTCTCCTGTAGTCATTCAATGATGACATACCGATTGTTAGACCGTTCTTGGCACACTGAATTTGACTACGGATTACTCCGTTTACCTGATCAAAACATAGGGCTCACGGCGGGTGTGACCAGGCGACAGGAGATATTTACTCCTCCTTGGCACATGATCCCTAATCTCGGATATCCAGGGGTCCGTGTTTGCCCAACTTCCTATTTTGTATTCTGAATAATATAATATTCAAATGTATAACCACAGAGAAAATTATGATGACATATATACACACACTAATATAGTGTTACAGTATCAGTAAACAAACTGACAAAGACTTATCAAAGTAAAATAAAGTTAATGATCACTGATAGGTGACACTGTACAGGTCAAACAAAGTAAAATAAAGTTAATGATCACTGATAGGTGACATTGTACAGGTCAAAGTAAGACAAAGTTAATGATCACTGATAGGTGACATTGTACAGGTCAAAGTAAAATAAAGTTAATGATCACTAATAGGTAATGCTGTACAGGTCAAAGTAAAATAAAGTTAATGATCACTAATAGGTGACATTGTACAGGTCAAAGTAAAATAAAGTTAATGATCACTGATAGGTGACATTGTACAGGTCAAAGTAAAATAAAGTTAATGATCACTGATAGGTGACATTGTACAGGTCAAAGTAAAATAAAGTTAATGATCACTGATAGGTAACACTGTACAGGTCAAAGTAAAATAAAGTTAATGATCACTGATAGGTGACACTGTACAGGTCAAATAACGGCAAAACGGGCCCGGGATAGACATCCCCCCCCCGGAAAAACGGGCCCGGGATAGACATCCCCCCGGAAAGATGTAAATAATAGTAAATAACGGCAAAGACTTAGATGTCTGAATGAATTTTGGTATACCATTACACGATTTGAATAATTTCCTTTAAAAAAAAAACGTAAGATGATGATTGTGATACACAAGACCCTGCTCAAAGTAAAAAATAATAACAATCCCTGGGTCTAGATAAGCAAGAGAATTCTAGTAATATAACTGGAAACGGATACATAGCTAAAATGTAACAAGGGGGAATGAAGCGTACTGTCATTCAGGGGGAAATTCTATAGGGGACAGTTTTTCCTAGGGGGAAAATTGGGCCCGGGTTGATTCTTGCTAGGGGAAATTCTATATGCCAGACCCATCTTTCCGGGGGGGGGGGGATGTCTATCCCGGGTCCGTTTTTTCGGAGGGGAGTATATGCGGGAGTGTGGGGATTCTATACTACAACAACGTCACCATTCCCGGTGAAGGGCTGCAAAATTCAGGCCTAGGCTCAGCGGTCACGGCATGTGAACAGGGAGGGATCTTTAACGTGCTACACCTGCTGTGACAGAGGACATCGGTTATTGTGGTCTCATCCGAAGGACCGCCCCATTTAGTCGCCTCTTATGACAAGCAAAAGGGGTACTGAGGACCTGATCTAACACGCATTTCCCACCGGGTCATTATATATATATATTTATTATTCCAAGTAACAAAAAATACAACACAATCACAGTATTGATGGCACGGTAAATAATAGTCTGAAACAAACATATATATTCGCATTCAATACACAACGGAATAAGACTTAGTAACATGAAACAAAGACAGATAATTTCACCTATATAAATACCACAGAAATTATCTTAGTGCAGCAGAAATGCCAAAAAATCTGATAATCACAAATCATTCATCCATTAACAACATTGTGTTTAAATTAATCTGATAATCACAAATCATTCATCCATTAACAACATTGTGTTTAAAATAATCTGGCATGCACTGCAATAACTAAAGTCCCAAATAAAAATACCACACTACATACAGCCTAACTGACAAAAGTGAGTAGTATTCAAATCCCAGGAAAACTACCAGATCTAAACTTTCAATCAACTAAAACCTTTATAACCAATCACCCATAAACAACACTAGTCACTAAGGACAATCTATGGAAACCCATACTAGGCATACATATTTATTAAAGGGTTTAAGTTAACCTTATGGAAAGCAATTAATGTAATACTTCATAATATCAAAGATATTTATAAACTTTTAAATTCAAATTGGGATATAGGATAATTTATTTACACACATACACTGCTACACTTACTGTGGGTGTGACCGGTCAGCAGGGAATGCTTACTTACCAAGACACCTCATCCGACCTCTGGTGTATCCATGGGTCCGTGTATACCCTCACCTGATCCGACCTCTGGTGTATCCATGGGTCCGTGTATACCCTCACCTGATCCGACCTCTGGTGTACCCATGGGTCCGTGTATACCCTCACCTGATCCGACCTCTGGTGTATCCATGGTTCCGTGTATACCCTCACCTGATCCGACCTCTGGTGTACCCATGGGTCCGTGTATACCCTCACCTGATCCGACCTCTGGTGTATCCATGGGTCCGTGTATACCCTCACCTGATCCGACCTCTGGTGTACCCATGGGTCCGTGTATACCCTCACCTGATCCGACCTCTGGTGTACCCATGGTTCCGTGTATACCCTCACCTGATCCGACCTCTGGTGTACCCATGGGTCCGTGTATACCCTCACCTGATCCGACCTCTGGTGTATCCATGGGTCCGTGTATACCCTCACCTGATCCGACCTCTGGTGTATCCATGGGTCCGTGTATACCCTCACCTGATCCGACCTCTGGTGTACCCATGGGTCCGTGTATACCCTCACCTGATCCGACCTCTGGTGTACCCATGGTTCCGTGTATACCCTCACCTGATCCGACCTCTGGTGTACCCATGGGTCCGTGTATACCCTCACCTGATCCGACCTCTGGTGTACCCATGGGTCCGTGTATACCCTCACCTGATCCGACCTCTGGTGTACCCATGGGTCCGTGTATACCATTCTCTTGATTCTTGTCACAACAGGTGTGGCACGATACAGATTCCTCCCTGCTCAATGACCAAAAGTGCCAAGCATAGGCCTACATTTTGCAGCCCTTCACCGACAATAGTGGCGTTTCCATATGAGTGAATTATTCTCGAGAGGGACGTTAAACAATATACATTAATCAATCAATCGCATCCTTTATAAGATTTATGAAATTTATCTTCACTTGTTCATTTATCACTGTTTGTATTCTTCATTAAAGCTGTAATCCCCCAAAATTGCATGGGCATTTTATTGCTTTTCTTAACATCGATTTTGTAAATCGGTTATTTCCGCAAAATTACATATAGTGATACATAGTAAATTCTAAGACACAAAATCTAAAGATATACATGAAAAGTGGGGATAACGAACAGTGATCAATCTCATCTCGTATGAGGAATACAAAATAAGGAGTTTGACAAACCTGGACTCCTGGACACATCAGAGGTGGGATCAGGTGCCTTGAAGGAGCAAACATCCCTGTTTACCGGTCACAACCGCCGTGAGCCCTATGTTTTAATCAGATGAACGGAGGAATTCGTAGTCAAAATCAGTGTGCCAAGAACGGCGTAACAATCGGTATGAAACACGTCAGACAGCATTTGACCCAATGAAAAATAAAAAAGTGAAGATACCAAGTGATTAAATGACAGGTTGTATTTGTGTAAAATCATTATAACGACCGTAGAATTTGTGAAATGCTGAATGAAAATGAGACTGTTGATACCCCTGTAAAATCAATTAATTTGTACGTATTCTGCTTCGGGGTTTATAAATTGATAAAACGCAGAACATACTCTCGCGGACCGAATAAGCTGAGAGACATTTGTAAGTGATATATTCCGGAAAACATCCATATATGAAAACATGAGTAAAAGCTGCGAAAAGAAAAAGGTAACATAAACACGATTCTAATATACACTGTAAAAATATCAGATGGATAACTAGAATATTCTTTACAGGAGGCTCTGAATTAAATTCATATAATGGATACTTCTAATCTCGGAGGAAGGGGAAGAGGACGTAAGACTTTTAGTGCAACTAACAGTGATACTGGAAGGTCCAGAGGGAGGGGATGGAATAATTCAGCACAGTCACGAACAAGGAGTAAAAGTGTAGAATCCTCGGATAATGATGGTGAATGCAATTACTGGCCGTCGTCCAGGACGTACGATACCGATAACGAGAGCGTGTGCAGCTATGGATCACAATCAACAGGTAGAGGTCGAGGACAGGGCTATGCGGTAGGAAGAAGTCCAATCAAACAGCAAAGCGCTAGAAAACGAAACCAGAATATTTTTGATTTTTCGGAGGAAAGCGTGTTCAGATTTCTCGTGAAAAAGACGGGAGGTCTGTCAAGTGTATCGAAATTGAAGGAGGAATTCACGTCTTCGCCTGGAAATTTTTCCGACAGGTTGTTAGAGGAAAAGGAGAGATTATCTATCTTTAAAAGGCAAAACAATCCTGTTTACATAGGACCTTTCGTAAAGAATGCAACTTCTTGTTTTAACCATGGAATGCACAGCGGTTGTCGTCGCACAAATTGTTACAATTTCCATATTTGTAAATTCTACCTGAATGGATGGTGCAAACGTGATAGATGTCAAAAGGGACACAGCTTCACAGATTATCATAATGAGAATATAAAAGAAAACCTCGGTCTACAAGAGTTCACTGATGAAGAAATCAAAGTAATCATTCTGTGCAGGTACCCACAAGCTTGTCGCGCTCAGAGTTGCTCTGCTGGCGAACATTGTCCATATCTCCACATTTGCTACAATTTCTTGATGGATAAGTGTGACGATGACAACTGCCAAAGAGGTCATTCCTTCGAGACTCCACACAACCAATGGGTTCTTAGGGTGTACAAAATGGAAAGGTGGCCAACACAAAAGCTAGCATTGCTGAAGTGGTTGATAAACATGCCACGAAGACAATTACAACAAACTGATCCTAGCATGTACGTCCCACGTTACTCTGTGTGTCAAACTTCAGACGAAACGGAATACGAGAGTGATGGAGATCCAGATAGGATGTCGATTGTAAAGCAAGTGCCATCAAGAGGAGAGAAGACTATCAATAGGGTACCAGATAAAGTACCGAAAAGTAAGAACGTTAATACAAATCTGTATAAAATAATAATATTACTATACAATATTAAAAAACTGAAATTTCAAATTTTCACTTCGCTTTTGGAATCTTAAGACTGCATTTTTATAGGAGCTGATTAATTTTTTTTTCAGATGTAAATAAAGAATTAGCAACTTCCTTCAGTCTTAAAGACTCCGATGCCCATAAAAAAGACATCTGTCTTAAGGGTTTGTCCGGCACTTGTCAGAAGAGAAACTGCGACCATCACCACACACGACTGCCATACGTGTGGCAAATTAATATCGACGGAGATTGGGTCAGCTTTGATGACGATGAAAATGAGAAAATAGAACAGCGCTATTGCAATTTGGAAGACATCGCTCATGCAGAAGTGTGTATTTCCGTTCTCGGAATTCTAGTATACAAGCTGTAATAATATGTTGATAAAGTTCATTTGATTATTACATGAAGGTAAGATTTTTAGATACGTGTTGCAGATTTGAAATGAATATTTTAGATAAAATTTGATTGTTGCAGGTTGAAGCGAGCACTAAATATGGGGTCACTCTGCACTTTACAAAAGAATATGCCACCTTACAATTCCGAGGAAACATCGTAAATAGATCGTCTTATTTATCAATTTTTCGGCGGCTGTCGACGGCATCATTCGCCAGGGATAACATTTCTCTTCGCCTTGGTTCATTCCACACACAGTGGAGATGGTACTATAAGAATGACTATGGACAATGGGTGTCGTATGACAAGGTAATGTTACCATTTCTTTTTAATATGTATTTCTCCGATATATCTTTTTTCTTCACGTTTCCATATATACATGTATATTGGAACTAGAAAACTCTTCAGAAAAAGAAGTTACGAAAATTATGCGTCACTTGGGCAAGTCTTGTATACAAATTAGTGAATGTCACTGGCCAAAGACGAACAATTTCTGATAGAAAAATATCTGCCTGGCTTGAAGATTATTTTTCTGAATGTTGCAAATGAATGCCTTAGTACACATCTTCAGATACGTACGTGCAGCAACATGTACCCCCACATACTTCTGACACCCCCAATTCAGTTGTCTTGACATGGGACGTACTTGTCGCGATATTATCACATACACTGTTTGTTATTTCTACATGCAAAGATCGATTTATTAGCTGGTCACTTGTAATAGTGGGGTGAATGGTAGTCCAAATGCAAGGTTGCACCGATGATTTAAACTCATACATGTACTGAAGGATGTATGATTTTGGGGTTGGGGCAAAACGGATTTTCTTGCTAACCAATATTTTTCATACAAACATAACGGCACCTGTTTTCTCCGCATGCTCCCCAAACGACGCTAAGTGCCTGAACTCACTTTATTTGATAGTAAAGTCACTAAAAGTGTGCTTATTTAATGAAAAGTTGTTCACGTTAACGCAGAAAACGTGATCTATTTGGACATACATGTACTAAATATTAAAACTGCAACGGAATCGGGGGACGAAATATTCTCTATTGACAGACGTCTCCATATGAGTGAAATTTTCTCGAGAGGGACGTTAAAAATATTCAATCAATACAATATAATTGGCATGTTTTTAAAGATTTTATCGGTACAGCTCGAGAAGAGTGACATTTGACGATTTCAATTTACATACATATTTTTATCTAAATAATTAGAACATCCATCTGAGTCTTTTAGGCAATGTAAATGTCACATTTTCATCTTTAGGATGTTCTGCAGCACACGTTAGAGAAGAAATACATTACAGGACAAAGAAGTTACTTATTCACCAGAGAAAGTCATAAGCTGAAGTACAAAGTAGAGTTTTCTAACTGGACACAAACCAATATTGAAACCTCCAAGGTTCGCAAGATTCTGAGACGTCCTGTATTTGTGTCCCGCGCTGAAGTCACACGACAGCAATTGTGAGTTATCAGGTTTATCTTGAGCGTTTGATTTAACGTCTTACGGGCTGGTTTTCATATTTTTTTATTGTATAGCTTTAATATGTAAAACTTATATGGTACCAATTCTGATGCACCAGATGCGCATTTCGACAAATAATGTCGGGGACTAACAGCCCACCAGCAGAGGCCTCGACCCAGGGGTCATAATGTAAAACTTATATGGTATCAATTTTGATGCACCAGATGCGCATTTCGACAAATAATGTCTCTTCAGTGATGCTCAACCGAAATGTTTGAAATCCGAAATAACAATAAACTTGCTAGAGCTATTATAGGGAAAAACAGTGTGCTGAAAAGTGGAGTCAAATTCGTCTAAGGATAAGAGCTATGCATGAGCGAGATAATATAATTCTATATATAAGTTAGTTATCATTTGTGAGATCAGATTCAATGAATAAGATATTTTGATCCAAAAGGAGAGATGTAGGCACATCAACTCTTTTGAAGTTGTTTTACAGTTCCCGCCATTCAAGGATATACAATTATATACCCGCTATCCAAGGAAATTACAAAGTAAAGTTTAGTTTACAATGATAGTCTTATTAAGTAGATACAAGGGATTTATTTTAATTTTTGTCAGATTTTAGCACTCTTAAGTCTGAATTTCTCTCTCTCTCTCTCTCTCTCTCTCTCTCTCTCTCTCTCTCTCTTTGAAATCACGGAATGGTACAGGCTAGGGATAGAAGTATTCACCACTTAAAATTTTTCGATTTTTATATAAAATTTTAAAAATGTGTATTTTCTTATCACCATTTTCTGTAATTTATCATCTAGGTTTTGTAAATGAATTCGATTGTTTTAATTTTTTGTTGTTTTTAACATGCACATATATTTGTTTTGTCTTTTTTTAAAATGTAATTTATATGAAAATTTATTGAACTATAAATCATAAAAATTTACAAAGTACATGTATTCTGTAGAAACACCGAAATAAAAATTGAGCTCATTATTTCTTATTAAAGTTCAATGACATATATCGCATAAGATAATTGAGTAACAAATACTAATGTCCATGCACTGTATATATAAGTACACAGTTATAGCAGATTTAATTTGATTGGCTCTGTCATTTCAGTCCAATATTACTAGATGTGAAGATTCCTGAACAAGCGCCACCACACTGGGATCCGATAGACTTGGCACACGACTTTGAACTAGTTGATCTAGAGGAGACAGGCAAGGAATATAGTGGTGTGAAGACCGCTTTCTTCGCCACATTGAAGGAGAAGAACTTTCAGATTTCCAACATCTACCGTGTACAGAATTTAGCGCTTTGGAATGAGTACACAATGTGAGAAAACGAACAGGAAATAATTATTTTACTTGTATAGTCATTTTACGCGTAATCTGAATAGTCATTTTACGTGTAATCTGAATACTAGTAGTTATTTTACGTGTAATCTGAATAGTTATTTTAGGGGTAATCTCAATAGTTATTTTACGTAAAATCTGAATTAAGAAAATATCAAACCTTAAAGGGGCATGGACACGGTTGAGCTGAAAATTTTATTTTTCCATTTTTATTGTTTACAGTGTTTCACTAGCATATTTCTATTGGTCAACAAAAATTTGAATTCAGTTTTTGTGTTACAAGTGAGACACAACACTCACAATTCTTTGTTATGTAAACAAGGCTCGTGTCATGTTTTTGTTTACATATAGATTGCTTGATAGAAAATGGTATGTTTAAAACAAAATGAGAGCTACTAAACAAAGGTGAAGATAACGAACAGTGATCAATCTCATAACTCCTATAAGCAATACAAAATAGATAGTTGGGGAAACCGGACCCCTGGACACACTAGAGGTGGGATCAGGTGCCTAGGAGGAGTAAGCACCCCCTGTCGACCGGTCACACCCGTCGTGAACCCTATATCTTAATCAAGTAAACGGAGTTATCCGTATTCAAAATCAATACTAAATTGCTTAACAAATTTTACTGCTATATCTATATTATATGTAAACAAAAACTTGGCACGAGCCTTGTTTACATAACAAAAAAATGTGAGCTCTGTATCTCCCATGAACCTCGACAACTGACATTCAAATTTTTGCTGACCATAATAAATACCTTAGTGAAGCATTTTAAACATTAAAAATAGAAAAACAAAGTTTGAAAATTTTCACCTCAAATCGTGTTCATGTTCCTTTAAATTCAAGCTGACTAAGTTTATAGCGATTTAAAAATGAACTGTAAAGATTTAAGTTTGGAGTATTAAGGTGAAATAGACCACATTTATGTATCTTACTCGTTCCTTGAGTAAATTGCCATATGGCTAAGATCATTTAATCTTAAGCTTGTATATAATTTCTAACGGCACGTTTTCAACATTTGCAGGAAGAAGTCAAACATGGAGAGGGTTCATGCCAAGAATGTTAGAAGTGTTGATGAGAGAAGTCTCTTTCACGGCACCGACTCATTCGACACGTGTTACGGTATCTGTACCAATAATTTTGACTTCCGTTTGAGCGGGAAAAATGCAACTATGTATGGGAAAGGGTCATACTTTGCTGTTGCAGCGAAGTATAGTAACAGCTACACAAAAGGGCACATCCGATTAATGTTTCAAGCCAAGGTTTTGATAGGGAGCTACACCAAGGGAACGCATGATATGACCTGTCCACCAATTATCCCTGGAGAAGGCCACAAGAGGTACGATTCCTGTGTTAATGATGGTGCCAATCCTTCAATATTCGTTATTTTCGACAGGAATCAATGCTATCCGGAGTTCCTAATTGCTTATAAAGAAATAAATGTAGAATCTAGCATAGATACAACAGTACCCACCATGCGGCGAATAAGACCTGCTGCCACGACGGTGTACCAACCAACAGGGGGGACAACTTCAGGCTCTATAAGAAATTCCCAACGCTATTCCACCACATCGCATTTGCATACTTCCAATCAAGCCAGTGTCTCGTCTTACCCTACCAGTTCTCTAACTCCTACGCCCAGGCCCTCGGTGACCCCCTCGTCGTCTTCTCTTGGAAATTCAAATCCAACAAGTAGTCATACAAACTCTTTTAGTAGTCCTCGCTCTCTTTCCAATACACACAATCAGCAGAGCAGTCCTTCAGTTCAGCCCCGGGTGCCTTCAAATTATCATAATGACCAAACAGTGTCCAGTCGGCAACCCGCTTCTCCAACACGGAGTTCAGTAGAGAATGTTTCCTCCCCAATCAGAAAGAAAAAGGATACGTGCACCGTTCAATGAAGCAGAGAGATTTAAATATTATGAAGGAAATTATTCTCCAAATATACGTTTATTATCTATACTGTTATTCCAGAAAATGGTTTTAAATCATTTCTTCCCATCTTCGACGCAAATGTTCGTGAGTAGATGTAAAATTTTAAAAAATGTTATATTCCGGTGATATCATTTCACTACTTCATAGAGGAAGCAGGAATGTTTGAGTAGCTATCTTAGGACTAAGAAGCGTCTTCAGATATGCTGAGAACTTGTTTCCGTTCTGAGTGCATTTTACGGAAGTGTCTTATCATAGAAAAATCGTCTGAAACTTTCTGAATCTTATTAGGACAGATACTGAAGTACCGTGATATTGTGTAAAACATTTGTACTTGATGGATTCTATAAGTTATATTTTAGAACAGTGGCACAGTGATGTAATATACCCGTGTACATTACTGGGGACCGGGTTGGACTTAACGGTCGATTTCCACTGCTTATTCATCTCGGCGGTAAACAAACATCTGTGAACGTTTCATTTCTGGTTTTTGCAGTTAGTAATTTTATCATTGGTATGTTTTTCAGCTAATATTTATAAATGAATTGATAAATCTTTGAATTATTGTTATTGATTTCTGCTGCCATTTCTGATCCATTATATGCATCAAAATGTGCATCAAAATTGGTACCGTATAAGTTTTACATATATATATCTGGGGGGATGGGCTTTCATATTTTGTATATGATATATTGTTTACGGAAAGATTTTTCATGTGATGCAATGGAATGTGACCATCACCTGGACATTTAAATAAACATCTGACCTATTCAATATCTCTTCATATCTGACCTATTCAATATCTCTTCATATCTGACCTATTCAATATCTCTTCATATTTTGCATATAGATATTCTTATGGCAAGGTCTTTCGTATCATAATATAATCGATTACCTTGTTACCTTGGTCTTATCCAGAGCAGCAATATCATGAAAGGTGAATATAACGAACAGTGATCAACTCCTATAAGGAATACAAAATAGAGAGTTTGGCAAACACAAACCCCTGGATATACCAGAGGAGGGATCAGTTGCCTAGGAAGAGTAAGTATTCCCTGTCGACCAGTCACAACTACCGTTAGCCCTAGATTTTGATCAGGTAAACGGTTTCAACAGAACTCCATTTTTCAAAGATCATCAAAAAGTTAATGTAAATGACATTTTGAGAATTTGTTTTAAAATATCTCATTATTTCAGAGTCCAATTGCTACAATAAAGATTATGCCAGTTAAATGTTACTTGAAAAAAATAGAATAACGATCAACTATCTTTGTTCTTTTGACAACTCTATCATTGAACATATTTCCTTACAGTGTACAAAGGTCATATCTCTGGAATTATCTTAGTATTCAAATATACAATACCACTTCAAAGAGAGTAGGTTTTGATGAATGGTGAAGATAACGAACAGTGATCAATCTCATAACTCCTATAAGCAATACAAAATAGATAGCTAGGCAAACAGAGATCCCTGGACACACCAGAGATGGGATCAGACAAACACGAACCCCTGGACACACTAGAGATGGGATCAAGTGCCTAGGAGGGGTAAGCATCCCCTACCGACCGGTCACACCCGCCGTTAGCTCTATATCCTGATATAAACAATGTAATTTTAGGGAATTACCATTTCAGAATTCCAAAGCAGTCGTTAACTTTCTTATTGTCTTAAAAACAATAATTATTCTATTGTTTGAAATATAATAAAGATACAAATATGAAAGGTTTGTTGAGCCACTTGAAAACAAAATATTGTGTCGAAGAAATATGTTATATTCGAAATTCTTGCATGAGCCAAAGGACAGAGAGCAACCATTTATTTGAAGAAAGTAAATTTTAAAAATCCACTGATTCTAGCGTTTACAATTTTTTTTCAAAGCTTTTCATTAAATTGTCATCATTAATATTGTCAATATGAAAGATGGTATGCATGTGGGAGCGAGTGAGAAAATTTGTGTGCACAATTATTCTATTTGTAACTTATGTTAATTATATAGATATGCAAAAAATAAAGCATCAAACAAATACAATATTTTACCGCGTTTTTTGTTTTTAGAAATTTTATTTGTTTAGTGCAACTGCACGTACATGCATGTAAAGAAAAGCCATTGTAAATTTATTTATCCAAAACTTTTAGAATGCTTTGCTGCTATATATTTTCAATGTAACCTTGACCACTGCATGGTGTACTAAAACGTTTAATTATATTTGATGCTCTATATCTTACTATTGGAGGCTACCTACACAGGTAAACCGGAAACATCGATGTCAAGTGAAGCGAAGAAAAACTCCTTCCCTTTATATACAATGCAAACTCTTATACATTTATTAAACAACAGAATATTCATCTAATATGATGAGTAAGCACATAGATAATTCTACCATATTTCTTTTAATTCATGTCAGTTTTATTTAATGACAAAACATATCGCGGATGAAATATATATCTCATTCCCTTGTCAACTTCACCTCAAATGCACTATAGGCATAAGGAATAAATTCTTATGCCCACTCATCCGTGGTCTCTCTGTGTGTAAACACTATAAAGTGCTATATTTAGGTAGATGAGGCACGGGGGATAATTCTACGTATAGATTGATATTTTGGAGGAAACAAAACGAAACTAAGTTTCTAAAACCAGGCTGGTAAATTTGCGTTTATGTAGATTACAGGTAGATCCGATTCCTACTAGATGCTCTTGATGTAAGTATATATCATATTATATCTTTTTAATCATTCATCCACGTGTATTTCATGTTGTAAAATAATTAGTACGAAGGATAATGGTAAAATTTCGAGACTGATATCTTGTAGGCATCAAACGGGATTTATAAATCTGACTAAGTGCAGTCATACACACACACACACACACACACACACACACATATATATATATATATATATATACATTATGACCCCTGGGTCGAGGCCTCTGCTGGTGGACTGTTAGTCCCCGAGGGTCTCTACAGCCCAGTAGCTAAGTACTTCGTTACTAGCTTGAAAATACGGATGTATATTTAATTGCTGTTATTAAATTTAGAAATTCATTTCAAAATTAAGGATTATCTCCCTCATGCATAGCTCTTATCCTTGGACGAATTTTGGCTCCACTTTTTTGGCACGCTATTTTTGGTTATATTTAGCTCTAAAACTTCATAGTTTTTTCGGATTTCAAACATTTCGGTTGAGCATCACTGAAGAGACATTATTTGTCGAAATGCGCATCTGGTGCATCAAAATTGGTACCGTATAAGTTGTACATCCACAAACATCTACATGTTCACTTAGTTGACTTTGCCTGTATTCCGGGTTGTGGATGTGCTCTTTGTGGATCCGCACGCGAGCCCGAAGCGGGTTGCTTGTTTCATCAATGTAAAATTCTTTGCACCCAGGACATGTAATGACATGCAGCATATTTTTGCTATCGCACGACATGTTGGCATTAACTTTAAATATCCGTCAGTTAAAGTTGTATTGTGATCCTCCCGTGATGTATTGACAGGTCCCGCATCGTGGATCCCCACACTTAGTGACGTTGTGATTGTCTTTAAGATATGGAGGGCATAATATTCTTTTAAGATTTTTCGGTTGACGTTTGCTGTTGATGAATGTTATTTTTCTGAATATTTTCTTGGTTGATTGGTCGTCTTTCAGTGGATTGTTTAGTTGATTAACTATTGAGTTGATATTTCTATTGCGCGGATTATGCGTATGTACAAATGGAATTATATCTTTGTCTTTTTCCTGGTTGTTTGTAGCAAGTATAGTTGAGAGTGGTCATAACTCTTTGCTTTTTCAATTCCATTTTCTATAAGTTTATCAGAATAGCCTTGTTTTTGTAAGTAGGATCTGAGTTCCAACACACGAATACCTAGGGTATATAAATATCTATATATATATATATATGTGTGTATATTGCTTTTATCATCGTTGAAAAAGGAAATTGATTGATTAAATATTGGTTAACGTCCCTCTCGAGAATATTTCACTCATATGGAGACGTCACCACTGTCGGTGAAATTGCAATTTAATGGAAGTGAAAATCTTTAAAATTAGAAGATACAGTTCTCTTTATGAGGGTACCCTCTAGCATTTTGTTTAAACAAAATGGTATAAAAACGTCAAGCTAATATAACTTAGATACAAAAGGCACATGAATGTAAAAGCTTTCTTTTTTATTCACAACTTGATAAACAATCATGATGGGAAGGAAGTATTAGTAAACTCTATGACGATATAAAAATTCAGACAATCAAACCAGTAACATGGCACAACATTTTGGCAAAAAAACCTGAACAACCTCTGGAATAATTTGACGATTGTCAGCTCTGTAATACTCTTAATTTGTATTATGTATATATTGCATCTTGGGTACTATGTCATAGTCATATACAATAAAATTTAAGGAAACCCCTTAATTACATTGATGACACGGCCTTTCCATTTCCCCTCATTCAATGTGGTATATTTTCTTCCCAACAAACAGTGGAGTTTCATATGAACGTCTCTCCTCAACATGTGCATCCTCAATCAACATGATCACATTAGTTTTTAACTAATCAATCGAATGTAACTTCCCCTTCTCACTAATATTATAATGTTTCCTGTCTCTGACAGCTTGTTTCAGTACATTCTGTCTGAACGTGATTTGTGCTGTTAATGTTTTCCTTTTCTCTATGATGCTTTTCAATCCATATAGAACATTATCAATTTTTTGGGAGGTTTTGACACAAGCCATAGTACAAGATATCATTTGTATGCTCGGATTGCATTTTCAAGACTGCCATCTGCTTCTACTGCGATGCGTTTACTTCTCTTTAAGTTTTTTCTTACATTTAGTTTTTATTTTAAGCAATCGTTTTCTGTATCTGATCCTTATTTCCCGTCCTTCTTTCGTATCATCAGCAAGCAGTTTCTCTCTTTCATATACTGCCTAAACGTTTTAGCCCTTCACCGGCAATGATGACGTCTCCATATGAGTAAAAATGCTCGTGCGTCCCTCTCAAAAACAATAAACATTGATTTTGACTACGGATTGCTCCGTTTACCTGATCAAGACAGAGGACTCATGTCGGGATGTGACTGGTCGACAGGGGATGCTTACTCCTTCTAGGCAACTAATCCCACCTCTGGTATTTGCAGGGGTCCGTGTATGCCCAACTCTTTATTTTGTATTGCTCACAGGAGTTATCAGATTTATCACTGTTCGTTATCTTCATCTTCCATTAATCAAAATGTTCTAAATCTGCATGATTTTACAGTTTCTGTTTCATCCAATATATCTCCTATTCTTATACTCCTATACATGTACGTGTATTTTAGTTTTATAATTTATGATAAAAGTAGTAGAGACTTGGAATTTGTTCAACTGTTGTAATTTATCAATTTGGTTGAAATATTTTTCCAAACTGCTTCTTTAAAAAGTTTGAATTGATTTACTCGAAATTTTGTATAAAAATTCAGTATGTTTGCCAATGATTTTAAAAAGTTATCTCTAAATCCCACCTTTTTTTAATCTCCATTTTCAATTTTAAGTCAAGACCTTAAAAATTATGTGAAATTTTAAAAATTGACATCATCCCTAATATGTCCCTTGAAACTATCGAATATGATATCATGAAGTTTTTTGTATATCGAGTGCAAAACGGTCATTATTTCCATTGCGAGTATCAAACTTTTTAAAATCTGTATTGTTAGAAGACATGATCTTATGCATCTATTTTATGTAATGATTGATTTGTATTGCTTATATCGTGTTTACACCAACAGACAAATCAAGTTTAATTGAAGAAATCTAAACGAATTTTAAGTGCAAAGAAGTCATGTTTAGAATACTGTAGAAATCAAAAATACACTATCCAAAAAAATTGACATTGCTCCATATCTCAATTGCGAACATTTTAATGTCATATCCGAAAAAAACCCTGTGATTCTCACTTCTAAATGCCGATCGTTTGGTGAAGGATCTATTACAAGTACTATCTATGTTTACGTTTTAGGTTTGTCGCGGCCTGGAATGAGCAGGACTCGAATCCATGACCTCCCTGTTATGAAATAAACGCTCTACCACTTAGCTACCGTGACTGGTACGTCTATGTTCAGTAAAACAAACAGATGAGTAAAATCTGCGAAAATATAAAGGCAAATTCAGTTAAGATTCTAATATAGAAATTATCAAATAGATAACTATAACATTCTTTCCAGAAGGCTCTGAATTAAATTCATACAATGGATATTTCTAATCGCGGAGGAAGGGGAAGAGGACGTAAGACTTTTAGTGCAACTAACAGTGATTCTGGAAGGTCCAGAGGAAGGGGAAGACGAAGAAGAGGAAGAGGGAGGGGATGGAATAATTCAGCACAGTCACGAACAAGGAGTAAAAGTGTAGAATCCGCGGATAATGATAGTGAATGCAGTTACCACTGGCAGTCGTCAAGGAAACGCAATCCCGGAAGACCCAGGGGTAGATCTATACAACGAGGAAGAGGGAGGGGATGGGGTAATTCAGCACGATCTCGAGCAAGGAGTAAAAGTGCAGCATCCTCGGATAATGATACTGAATGCAGTTACCACTGGCAATCGTCAAGAAAACACGGTCCTGGAAGATCTAAAAGTAGAGAAATACAAGAAGCAAAAGGAAATGGGTGGGATAATTCAGCACGATCTCGAGCAAGGAGTAAAAGTGTAGAATTTACGTATGGCAATTACCATTGGCAGCCATCAAGGAAACACGATCCTGAAAGATCTAAAAGTAGAGAAATACAAGGAGGGAAAGGGAGGGGATGGGGTAATTCAGCACGATCTCGAGCAAGGAGTAAAAGTGCAGCATCCTCGGATAATGATAGTGAATGCAATTACTGGCGGTCATCAAGGAGGTATGATACCGATAACGAGAGCGTGTGCAGCTTTGGATCACAATCAACAGGTAGGGGTCGAGGACAGGGCTATGCGGTAGGAAGAGGTCCAATCAAACAGCAAAGCGCTAGAAAACGAAACCAGAATATTTTTGATTTTTCAGCGGAAAGCGTATTCAAATTTCTCGTGAAAAAGACAGGTGGTCTGTCAAGTGTATCGAAATTGAAGGAGGAATTCACGTCTTCGACTGCATTTTTTTCCGACAGGTTGTTAGAGGAAAAGGAAAGGTTATCTATCTTTAAAAGGCAAAACAATCCTGTTTGCATAGGACCTTTCGTAAAGAAAGCAACTTTTTGTTTTGACCATGGAACTCACAGAGGTTGTCGTCGAACAAATTGTTACAATTTCCATATTTGTAAATTCTACCTGAATGGATGGTGCAAACATCGTGATAGATGTCAAAAGGGACACAGCTTCACAGATTATCATAATGATAATATAAAAGAAAACCTCGGACTACAAGAGTTAACTGATGACGAAATCAAAGTAATCATTCTGTGCAGGTACCCACAAGCTTGTCGCGCTCAGAGTTGCTCTGCTGGCGAAAATTGTCCATATCTCCACATTTGCTACAATTTCTTGATGGATAAGTGTGACGATGACAACTGCCAAAGAGGTCATTCCTTCGAGACTCCACACAACCAATGGGTTCTTAGGGTGTACAAAATGGAAAGGTGGCCGACACAAAAGTTACCATTGCTGAAGTGGTTGATAAACATGCCACGAAGACAATTACAACAAAGTGATACTAGCATGTACGTCCCTCGTCATCCTATGTTTCAAACTTCAGACGAAACGGAATACGATTGTATGTCTGTCGATGATGATGAAGATCTAAAATGTATTGTAACGAAAATGACATCAAGAGGAGAAAAGACTATCAATAGTGTACATGATAAAGTATCAAAAGGTAAGCAAGTTAAGCAACTCCGTTTACCTGATCAAGAATTAAGGCTAATGGCGGATGTGGCCGCTCAACAATGGGTGATTACTCCTCCAAGACACCTGATACTACCTCTGGTATATCTGATGGTCCATATTTGCCCAACTTTCCATTTTCTATTCCTTTTGGGAGTTATGAGATTGACCACTTTTCGTTATCTTCACTTTTTCCTATATAAAACTCATGTTGAATTTAGAATTATATTATAGACACGTAACGTTCATAAGCATTAATCGATTTTTAAACAAATACAATGACGAAAAACTGACATTTAAAGCTTTTTAAAATTCCTTGTTTTATTTATTTTTGTTGATTTTAACCACATTTTAGAATTAAGTCCGAACTATTTTAAATGCTGATTACCTTTTTTCAGATGTAGAAAAACAATTAGCAACTTCCATCAGTCTTAAAGATTCCTATGCCCATAAAAAAGACATCTGTCTGATAGGTTTGTCGGGCACCTGTCAGATGACATACTGTGACCATCACCACACACGACTGCCATACATGTGGCAGATTAATATCTACGGAGATTGGGTCAGCTTTGATGAGGAAGAAAATGAGAAACTAGAACAGCGCTATTGCAATTTAGAAGATGTCGCTCATGCAGAGGTGTGTATTTCCGTTCTCAGAATTCTAGTATTCAAGCTGTAATAATATATTGATAAAGTTCATTTGATTTTCGAATGAAGGTACCATTTGTAAATACGTGTTATGTTTTAAGGAATATTTTTGATAAAATGTGGTTATTTCAGGTTGAAGCGAGCACTAAATATGGAGTCGTTCTGTACTTTACAAAAGAATATGCCACCTTACAATTCGGAGGAATCATAAACACATCGTCCTATTTTTTGATTCGGCGGCTGTCGACGGCGTCATTTGCGAAAGATAACGCTCCTCTTAAATTTGGTTCGTTCCACACACAGTGGAGATGGTATTACGAGAATGACTATGGACAATGGATGTTGTATGACAAGGTAATGTTATAGATATATTCAGGTTTCATTTGAAAATGTATACATATTGCAGTAAGTTATTTCAGTGCTAAAATACCATTTTCAAATCAGTTGCAATCTACGTGATTACTGGGAATTTGGTTCTTAAGCAATCAAATTGCAATAAGATCTTTTCTAACTGCTCTAATATTTTATGCTGTAAAAACAGATCTTATTTTGATTAGATTGGATTTCAGATTTTGAATCGAGGTAAATAAAAATTGCTATTGACAAAAGTATACCGTTTAATTGTAATTAATGTTTCACCTAGCCCTTCCCTTTTTGATTTTCATCATCGTGTGGCTTTCTGGTATATCCACATAATTATTTTCATGAACGTGGAAGTGGGCTTATGGTATTGTTTGTTTAACGTCCAGTTTCGTTCTCATAAGGAGACATCACCAGTTTTAAATAGAACACCACAAATTTAGACCTATTTTCGCCGCTCAGGGTCGGAGTAGTTGGGTTCCTTAACGTGCTATAGCCTGCAGCGACACGGGGCCTTTTTTTAAAGGTCATATATTCAACTTCCCAAATTTATGTAGCAGCATTCCATTACCACATGCATATGGTGTTTATATCCCTAAACTGATTCGATACACAAGAGTTTATTCTACGTATCATTAGTTTTTAATTGAAGACAGGCTACTTATGTGACTTATTAAAAGGGTACGAAGTAGATATTTGAAACTGTTAATACAGTTTGATTTAATCAATAATCAAAGAAAATGTATGCATCGCCACATTTTTTTAAAAATATAAACAGAATATGTCAACAATATACAGTATTCACTCATAACAAGAGTACCGCAAACGGTACATAATACACCCGTGAAATGCTTACATAGGGTGTTGTTCTTGTGCTCTAATTTGTATAACTTTGCTTCAGGTAGTATCAGCCATCATGAGGCTGTGACAAACTTTCATATGAACAAAGGGTCTTAGCTTAAAATTTGAGATTTCCTCAAAATGCACCAAGTTCAACAACCTGTAATTTTTTCAAAAATGGAAGAAAATCAAAATCCTTCCCCAGATGCACATCTTCAATACCCATACAAACACTCCACAAAATAAGATGGTCCTCACTTGAAAACTGTGAGAGGAGTTGGGCGGACAAATTATGTACCCTCCATAGAATATTAATTTCCAAATAGACTAAGTTCAACAACCTGTAATTTTCTCAAAAATTGTAGAAAATCAAAATCCATCCCACATGCACATCTTCAGTACCTATACAAACACTCCACAAAATAAGAAGGTCCTCATCTGAAAACTGAGGGAGGGGCTGGGCAGACAAATTATGTACCCTCCATAGAATATTAATTTCCAAATAGACTAAGTTCAACAACCTGTAATTTTCTCAAAAATTGTAGAAAATCAAAATCCATCCCATATGCACATCTTCAATACCCATACAAACACTCCACAAAACAAGAGATGTTTGTAAAACACATATGCCCCCCATGGTGCAAAATTGAAAAGGGTTATACACACACATCATTTAATTGATAGTAGTATCATCAATTCAAAATATTGAGCAGACAATACAAACACTCCACAAAATAAGAAGGCTCTCACTTGAAAACTGTGGGAGCAGTAGGGCGAACAAATTATGTACCCTCCATATAAAAATTATTCCCAAATAAAGGGGCAAAACTCCTGGAAAAAATGTCGAAATGGATCAAAATTGCAGTATGATCTAGAATGACCCACAAAGAAGCTACACAGCAAGTTTCAGCATGATATGTGAAAGGAAAATGAAATTATAAAGAGAAAACCCCGAACGGACGGACGGACAGACTGACAGACGGACGGACGAACGTACATACGTCGCTGTACCATAATATGTCCGTCTAAAGACGAGCGTATAATAAAAACTAGTTAAATCGAGAAAATTTAATTTCAACAGTTTCAAAAACCAAATTTTAATTTCAAAAGTTTAAAAAATACTGCTAGTTCATATATAGATATAAATATGTAAATTAATTAATGGGTTAGAATTAACCCGAGTTTCATGCCACATTCCTATTGAACTCTGACACACACCGTTCTAAATATAGAACGTCTAGAATCTTGTCTAGGTCAATTGATTGATTGATTGATGGTTTCCGCCACACTCAACAATTTTTCAGTTATCTGGTTGCGCCCAGTTTTTTTATTGGTGGAAGAGAGAACCCAGATACAATGTACCTGGGAAGAGACCGCCGACCTACCGAAAGTAAACTGGGAAACTTTCTCACTTACCGGTGCGAGCGGTATTCGAACCCGCGCCGACAGAGGTGAGAGGCCGTGTGATGTTGAGCGCGATGCTCTAACCACTCGGCCACGGATGCCCGTTGTCTAGGTCAAACGTGTCAATCAAGTGCAATGTATTACATACAGATCTTTTCTGATCATACTTTGTCCGTTGTCTGTGGGCGGCGGCGTCATCGTAAACTTTTCACATTTTCATCTTCTTCTCAAGAACCATTGGGCCAATTATGACCAAAGTTGGCCAAAAGCATCCTTGGGTAAAGGGCTTTCAAGTTTGTTCAAATAACACCAAAGTGTGAAGAGCAACGGTTGAAGACCTCAAATCAAATCAATATAAACAGAACGGAAGCACAGTACAATCATGCTATTCTTGACAACGATTCTGTAATAACATTGTCTATGTCTTATTATGTTCCCCAAACAAAGTTTGGGAACATATTGTTTTTACTCTGTTTCTTCTTATTAGGTCTTTCCACCTTTCTGTGGAAAGACCTTTTGTTATTGTTCTGTTTTTTATTATTATTATTATTATTATTAGGTCTTTCCACCTTTCTGTGGAAAGACCTTTTGTTATTGTTCTGTTTTTTATTATTATTATTATTATTATTATTATTATTTGTCTTCTTTTCTTTCCGCCGCGAGAAGCTCTTGACGTTTTAAGACTTATCGAAAAACAATTTAGACCATCATATTTGACATCTCGAAACATGCTCAGATCTCACCCTGCGTATTTGATCTTTGACCCCTAACGAACTTATGGGACTTTACGCAAAAAACCCTTGTTATCGGTTCACCTCGAAAACCGTAAATGATAAGAGCATGAAACTTTCACTAAATTCTTTAGTCGATCAAGCTGAAGCGTTGTAGTGTTTACTTTTAAGTTTTCGGTGATCCCTAAAGGGAGTTAATGGCCCTGAAAGTTTCCGATTTTTACGGAAAAATTCAAAACTCCTGCAATATAAGTCGTAGAAAGACGGAACCAACTGGAATGGAATACATGACCTTTGACCTTGAAAATTAGGTCAAGGTCAAAGGTCAAGGTCATCTAGAAACTTTGAAAATAAGCAATTTTCATACCGTCTAAAGCATATAAAGTACAGATAAGGTATACTATGCACAAGTAGTCAAGAACCAACTTAAGTCAACGCATATCATTACCATTCTGAACTTTGACCTTTGTTCGATTTACAGCGACTTGCGTAAAAACCATTGTTATCACTACAGTATGGAAACCGTAAATGGTACGAACACGAAATGTTCACTACACTTATTGCCTGACCAATTGTAAAAGATGACTTCCGTTTTTGATGGTTTCTCGATCCGTAACGGGAATTAATGCCCTTGAAACTTTTCGATTTCGCGTAGAAATTTACAACTCCTAAAGTATTTGTCGTAAGAAGACAGGACCAACTGAAGTGACATCCCTGACCTTTGACCTTGAAAATTAGGTCAAGGTCAAAGATCAAGGTCATCTAGAAACTTTGAAAATAAGCAATTTTCACACCGTCTAAAGCATATAAAGTACAGATTAGGTATAATATGCACAATAAGTCAAGAACCAACTTAAGTCAATGCATTGCATTACGACTCTGAACTTTGACCTTTATTCGATTTACAGCGACTTGCGTAAAAACAATTGTTATCACTACAGTATGGAAACCGTAAATGGGATGAACACGAAATGTTCACTAAACTTATTGCCTGATCAATTGTAAAAGATGACTTCCTATTTTTGATGATTCGTTGATCCCTAACGGGAATTAATGCCCTTAAAAATTTTAAATTTCGCGTAGAAATTTACAACTCCTAAAGTATTTGTTGTAGGAAGACAGGACCAACTGAAGTGACATCCCTGACCTTTGACCTTGAAAATTAGGTCAAGGTCAAAGGTCAAGGTCATCTAGAAACTTTGAAAATAAGCAATTTTTATACCATCTAAAGCATATAAAGTACACATTTTTTGTATTCAGAGACATTGTTTGAATGTCTGAAAAGGTGGAAAGACCTCTAATTGTTCGCGAACAATTAGGATTACTAGTTATTATTATTATTTGTCTTCTTTTCTTTCCGCCGCGAGAAGCTCTTGACGTTTTAAGACTTATCGAAAAACAATTTAGACCATCATATTTGACATCTCGAAACATGCTCAGATCTCACCCTGCGTATTTGATCTTTGACCCCTAACGAACTTATGGGACTTTACGCAAAAAACCCTTGTTATCGGTTCACCTCGAAAACCGTAAATGATAAGAGCATGAAACTTTCACTAAATTCTTTAGTCGATCAAGCTGAAGCGTTGTAGTGTTTACTTTTAAGTTTTCGGTGATCCCTAAAGGGAGTTAATGGCCCTGAAAGTTTCCGATTTTTACGGAAAAATTCAAAACTCCTGCAATATAAGTCGTAGAAAGACGGAACCAACTGGAATGGAATACATGACCTTTGACCTTGAAAATTAGGTCAAGGTCAAAGGTCAAGGTCATCTAGAAACTTTGAAAATAAGCAATTTTCATACCGTCTAAAGCATATAAAGTACAGATAAGGTATACTATGCACAAGTAGTCAAGAACCAACTTAAGTCAACGCATATCATTACCATTCTGAACTTTGACCTTTGTTCGATTTACAGCGACTTGCGTAAAAACCATTGTTATCACTACAGTATGGAAACCGTAAATGGTACGAACACGAAATGTTCACTACACTTATTGCCTGACCAATTGTAAAAGATGACTTCCGTTTTTGATGGTTTCTCGATCCGTAACGGGAATTAATGCCCTTGAAACTTTTCGATTTCGCGTAGAAATTTACAACTCCTAAAGTATTTGTCGTAAGAAGACAGGACCAACTGAAGTGACATCCCTGACCTTTGACCTTGAAAATTAGGTCAAGGTCAAAGATCAAGGTCATCTAGAAACTTTGAAAATAAGCAATTTTCACACCGTCTAAAGCATATAAAGTACAGATTAGGTATAATATGCACAATAAGTCAAGAACCAACTTAAGTCAATGCATTGCATTACGACTCTGAACTTTGACCTTTATTCGATTTACAGCGACTTGCGTAAAAACAATTGTTATCACTACAGTATGGAAACCGTAAATGGGATGAACACGAAATGTTCACTAAACTTATTGCCTGATCAATTGTAAAAGATGACTTCCTATTTTTGATGATTCGTTGATCCCTAACGGGAATTAATGCCCTTAAAAATTTTAAATTTCGCGTAGAAATTTACAACTCCTAAAGTATTTGTTGTAGGAAGACAGGACCAACTGAAGTGACATCCCTGACCTTTGACCTTGAAAATTAGGTCAAGGTCAAAGGTCAAGGTCATCTAGAAACTTTGAAAATAAGCAATTTTTATACCATCTAAAGCATATAAAGTACACATTTTTTGTATTCAGAGACATTGTTTGAATGTCTGAAAAGGTGGAAAGACCTCTAATTGTTCGCGAACAATTAGGATTACTAGTTATTATTATTATTTGTCTTCTTTTCTTTCCGCCGCGAGAAGCTCTTGACGTTTTAAGACTTATCGAAAAACAATTTAGACCACCATATTTGACATCTCGAAACATGCTCAGATCTCACCCTGCGTATTTGATCTTTGACCCCTAACGAACTTATGGGACTTTACGCAAAAAACCCTTGTTATCGGTTCACCTCGAAAACCGTAAATGATAAGAGCATGAAACTTTCACTAAATTCTTAAGTCGATCAAGCTGAAGCGTTGTAGTGTTTACTTTTAAGTTTTCAGTGATCCCTAAAGGGAGTTAATGGCCCTGAAAGTTTACGATTTTTACGGAAAAATTCAAAACTCCTAAAATATAAGTCGTAGAAAGACGGAACCAACTGGAATGGAATACTTGACATTTGACCTTGAAAATCAGGTCAAGGTCAAAGGTCAAGGTCATCTAGAAACTTTGAAAATAAGCAATTTTCATACCGTCTAAAGCATATAAAGTACAGATAAGGTATACTATGCACAAGTAGTCAAGAACCAACTTAAGTCAACGCATATCATTACCATTCTGAACTTTGACCTTTGTTCGATTTACAGCGACTTGCGTAAAAACCATTGTTATCACTACAGTATGGAAACCGTAAATGGTACGAACACGAAATGTTCACTACACTTATTGCCTGACCAATTGTAAAAGATGACTTCCTGTTTTTGATGATTCGTTGATCCCTAACGGGAATTAATGCCCTTGAAAGTTTTCGATTTCGCGTAGAAATTTACAACTCCTAAAGTATTTGTCGTAGGAAGACAGGACCAATTGAAGTGACATCCCTGACCTTTGACCTTGAAAATTAGGTCAAGGTCAAAGATCAAGGTCATCTAGAAACTTTGAAAATAAGCAATTTTCACAGCGTCTAAAGCATATAAAGTACAGATTAGGTATAATATGCACAATAAGTCAAGAAGCAACTTAAGTCAATGCATTGCATTACGACTCTGAACTTTGACCTTTGTTCGATTTACAGCAACTTGCGTAAAAACCATTGTTATCACTACGGTATGGAAACCGTAAATGGAATGAACACGAAATGTTGACTAAACTTATTGCCTGATCAATTGTAAAAGATGACTTCCTGTTTTTGATGATTCGTTGATCCCTAACGGGAATTAATGCCCTTGAAAGTTTTTGATTTCGCGTAGAAATTTACAACTCCTAAAGTATTTGTCGTAGGAAGACAGGACCAACTGAAGTGACATCCCTGACCTTTGACCTTGAAAATTAGGTCAAGGTCAAAGGTCAAGGTCATCTAGAAACTTTGAAAATAAGCAATTTTCACACCGTCTAAAGCATATAAAGTACAGATTAGGTATAATATGCACAATATGTCAAGAAGCAACTTAAGTCAATGCATTGCATTACGACTCTGAACTTTGACCTTTGTTCGATTTACAGCGACTTGCGTAAAAACCATTGTTATCACTACAGTATTGAAACCGTAAATGGGACGAACACGAAATGTTCACTAAACTTATTGCCTGATCAATTGTAAAAGATGACTTCCTGTTTTTGATGATTCGTTGATCCCTAACAGGAATTAATGCCCTTAAAAATTTTAAATTTAGCGTAGAAATTTACAACTCCTAAAGTATTTGTTGTAGGAAGACAGGACCAACTGAAGTGACATCCCTGACCTTTGACCTTGAAAATTAGGTCAAGGTCAAAGGTCAAGGTCATCTAGAAACTTTGAAAATAAGCAATTTTTATACCGTCTACAGCATATAAAGTACACATTTTTTTGTATTCAGAGACATTGTTTGAATGTCTGAAAAGGTGGAAAGACCTCTAATTGTTCGCGAACAATTAGGATTACTAGTTATTATGTTCCCCAAACAAAGTTTGGGAACATATTGTTTTTACTCTGTTTCTTATTATTATTATTATTATTATTATTCTTTTTCTCCGGTACTTTTTTGTCCGGTAGTGTTCTCAGAAACTACAAAAGGGATCGATATGAAACTTTCCAGGATGATAGTATAGCGTTTGTAGATGTGCATAGTGATAGTCATTTTGTTTGCACGTGCATGCACGCGCGCGCACGTGCATTGCAATTTTGGTACAAAAAAATGGAAAATCAGAATATTGAAGGAAGCGATATAAAACCTAAATAGGATGATAGTATATCATTTGTACATATGAAAAATAATAGTTATTTTGTCAGCACGCGCACGCATGCGCGTGCACGCGCATTCCAAAATTTGTACACTAACTTTGGAATCAGTCTAACTTTTTTGTTGTTCATTGAAATGGCTTGAAATTCATATCATAGGTAGATATTGAGACCCTTAACTGATTTACATAGTCAAAATTACCAATTTGCACGCGCATGCACGTGCGCTTCATTTTGATTGGATAATACTAAAATGTTTGTAACTATCTTATTTATGAAGCGAATGAGATGATATTCACAGCATAAGTAGACAATATGTGTATCTATATATTGGTGTAATAAAAAAATGCCAACGTACACGCGCATGCGCGTGCAACGTTTTTTAAATGTTCAATTTTTAAAGGACGATAAGGTTTTTGTTTTTCATCAAATTCTATTGATATTAATGGTTTAGATGTGTCTTGGTAGTCCTTACAAATTGCTGTGGTTAGAATTACTGCTAAGCACGTGTATGCACGTGTGCTGAATTCTGATTGGACGATTTTAAAATCGCTATAACTTTCTTATATTTGGTGGAAACGTTATGAAATTCATACTGTGGGTATATGATACAAATGCCTGTTGAACGACATCAACAAAAATTCGGAATCGTACACGCGTGCGCGTGTATGCACGTGCAACACTTTCTTTCATTTCTTGGTACTGAAATGACCATATTGAATGTACTACATGTAATTAAAGACTAAAATAAAATGATTTTTTGCTATAGATTTAAAAGGACATCACTTTTTAATTGGGGGAGGTTTGGGGGAACATATGTAACGGTCCCCATTACAATTAGAACTAGTTATTATTCTTTTTCTCCGGTACTTTTTTGTCCGGTAGTGTTCTCAGAAACTGCAAAAGGGATCGATATGAAACTTTCCAGGATGATAGTATAGCGTTTGTAGATGTGCATAGTGATAGTCATTTTGTCTGCACGTGCATGCACGCGCGCGCACGTGCATTGCAATTTTGGTACAAAAAAATGGAAAATCAGAATATTGAAGGAAGCGATATAAAACCTAAATAGGATGATAGTATATCATTTGTACATATGAAATATAATAGTTATTTTGTCAGCACGCGCACGCATGCGCGTGCACGCGCATTACAAAATTTGTACGCTAACTTTGGAATCAGTCTAACTTTTTTGTTGTTCATTGAAATGGCTTGAAATTCATATCATAGGTAGATATTGAGACCCTTAACTGATTTGCATGGTCGAAATTACCAATTTGCACGCGCATGCACGTGCGCTTCATTTTGATTGGATAATACTAAAACGTTTGTAACTCTCTTATTTATGAAGCGAATGAGATGATATTCACAGCATACGTAGACAATATGTGTATCTATATATTGGTGTAACAAAAAAATGCCAACGCACACGCGCATGCGCGTGCAACGATTTTTAAATGTTCAATTTTTAAAGGACGATAACGTTTTTGTTTTTCATCAAATTCTATTGATATTAATGGTTTAGATGTGTCTTGGTAGTCCTTACAAATTGCTGTGGTTAGAATTACTGCTCAGCACGTGCAATGACGTGTGCTGAATTCTGATTGGACGATTTTAAAATCGCTATAACTTCCTTGTATTTGGTGGAAACGTTATGAAATTCACACTGTGGGTATATGATACACATGCCTGTTGAACGACATCAACAAAATTTCGGAATCATACACGCGTGCGCGTGTATGCGCGTGCAACGCTTTCTTTCATTTTTTGGTACTGAAATGACCATATTGAACGTACTACATGTAATTAAAGGCTAAAATAAAATGATTTTTGCTATAGATTCACAAGGACATCACTTTTTAATTTGGGGAGGTTTGGGGAACATCTGTAACGGTCCCCGTTACAATTAGAACTAGTTGTCATTGTATTTAGAAATACAGTAGAGAAAACATTATCAAAGTTATTGCCATTGTTAATGTTTTTGTAAATATGGATAGTTAACTTATTAATAGAAAATATAAACTTTTTACATCAAATAATTCACCAAACTCTTTATCATTCTCATTGAATAAAATTCATCCATAACATATATATTTCTCATGAACAAAGTATATTATTTGCAAATACGTATGACGTCATATGAGGATGGATATTCTTTAATTGTTTATAATGTGCAACAGCGTTACCCCGTCACTCCTACCTTCATAGAATAAATTCCCATCACTTACAGTCAGCTACATCACATCTCACCGTGAAAAAACCATTTCAGATTTACCTTAAAATCGGAATCCCCAAATGGGCCAGATATGTATTCTTATCAGTAGATGTTCTTTTTGTAAAATGTCACATTTTCATCTTTAGGATGTTCTGCAGCACACGTTAGAGAAGAAATACATTACAGGACAGAGAAGTTACTTATTCACTAGAGAAAGTCATAAGCTGAAGTACAAAGTGGAATTTTCTAACTGGAAGCAAACCAATATTGAAACCTCCAAGGTTCGCAAGATTCTGAGACGTCCTGTATTTGTGTCCCGCGCTGAAGTCACACGACAGCAATTGTGAGTTATCAGGCTTATTTAATGTCTTACAGGCTGGTCTTTACATTTTTATTAATATAGCTTTAATATAATTCTATATATAAGTTATCGTTAGTGGAATGAGATTCAATGACTAAGATTTTTTATCCAAAGGAGGGATAGTAAATATGATGTAGTCGCACCAACTCTGTAGAAGTTGTTTTACGGTATCCGCCATCCAAGGGAATATAATTAAATCCCCGCTATCCAAGTGAATATCATTATGTGCCCGCTATCCAAGGATATTACACATTAAGATGGTCTATACAATGATTGTCTTAATGGATTCAATTTCAGCGTTTACAGCCTGGATTTTTTCTATTTCTTTAGGTCACGTGATTGGTACAGTCTAAGAATAGAAGTATTCGCCAATCAAATTTTTCCGATTTTTATATCTATTTAAAAATGTATATTTTCTGTAGTTTATCAACTACATTTTGTAAATCTATTCGATTGTTTTGATTTTTTGTTGGTATTAACATGCACATTGGGGGGGGGGGGGAGCATATAATTTACATGCAAATTTATTGAACTCTAAACCGTCAACATTTACAAACAACATATTCTGTAGAAAGAGCTAACACCGATATGAAAACTGAGTTCAATATTTCTTATCAAAGTTCAATGACATATATCGCATAAAATAATTGAGTAATGAATTCTACCGTCCATGTATTGTACATATAAAGACGCAAATATAACCATGTAATGATTTAATTTGATTGACTCTGTCATTTCAGTCCAATATTACTAGATGTGAAGATTCCTGAACAAGCGCCACCACATTGGGATCCGATAGACTTGGCACACGACTTTGAATTAGTTGACCTAGAGAAGACAGGCAAGGAATATAGTGGTGTGAAGACCGCTTTCTTCGCCACATTGAAGGAGAAGAACTTTCAGATTTCCAACATCTACCGTGTACAGAATTTAGCGCTTTGGAAGGAGTACACAATGTGAGAAAACGAACAGGAAATAGCTATGTTACTTGTATAGTTATTTTACGTGTAATCTGAATAGTGATTTTACGTGTAATTTGAATAGTTATTTTACGTGTAATTTGAATAGTTATTTTACGTCTAATCTGAATAGTTATTCAACGTGTAATCTGAATAGTTATTTCACGTGTAATCTGAATAGTTATTTTTTAAAGTGTATAGTTATTTTACGTGCAATCTGAATGAAGAAAATATCAAACCTTAAATTCAAGATGAACAAGTTTATAGCGATTTAGAAATGAACTGTATTCACATAAATGTGAGATATTAAAGTGAGATAAACCATATTTTTGTATCTTACTCGTTCCTTGAATAAAATGATCATTTAATCTTGTATGTAATTTCTAACGGCACGTTTTCAACATTTGCAGGAAGAAGTCAAACATGGAGAGGGTTCATGCCAAGAATGTTAGAAGTGTTGATGAGAGAAGCCTCTTTCACGGCACCGACTCTTTCGACACGTGTTACGGTATCTGTACCAATAATTTTGACTTCCGTTTGAGCGGGAAAAATGCAACTATGTATGGGAAAGGATCATACTTTGCTGTTACATCGAATTATAGTAACAGCTACACAAAAGGGCCCACGCGATTGATGTTTCAAGCCAAGGTTATGGTAGGGAGCTACACCAAGGGAACGCATGATATGACCTGTCCACCGATTATCCCTGGAGAAGGCCACAAGAGGTACGATTCCTGCATTAATGATGGTGCCAATCCTTCAATATTCGTTATTTTTGACAGGAATCAATGCTATCCGGAATACCTAATTGCTTATAAAGAAATAAATGTAGAATCTAGCGTAGATATAGCAGTACCCACCACGCGTCAGATAAGACCTGCTGCCACGACGGTGTACCAACCAACAGGGGGAGCAACTGCAGGCTCTATAAGAAATTCCCAACGCTATTCCACCACATCGCATTTGCATACTTCCAATCAAGCAAGTGTCTCGTCCTACCCTACCAGTTCTCAAACTCCTACGCCCAGGCCCTCGGTGACCCCCTCGTCGTCTTCTCTTGGACATTCAAATCCAACAAGTAGTCAAACAAACTCTTTTAGTAGTCCTCGCTCTCTTTCCAATACACACAATCAGCAGAGCAGTGCTTCAGTTCAGCCCCGGGTCCCCTCAAGTTATCATTATGACCAAAAAGGGTACAATCGGCAACCCGCTTCTCCAACACGGAGTTCAGTAGAGAATGTCTACTTCCCGGTCAGAAAGAAAAAGGATACGTGCACCGTTCAATGAAGCAGAGAGAATTTAAATATTATGAAGGAAATTATTCTCCAAATATACGTTTATTATCTATACTGTTATTCCAGAAAATGGTTTTAAATCATTTCTTCCCATTTTCGACGCAAATGTTCTTGAGTAGATGTGAAATGAAAAATGTTAGATTCCTGTGATATCATTTCAATACTTTATAGAACAAGCATGAATGTTTAAGTAGCTATCTTAGGACTAAGAAGCGTCTTCAGATATGCTGGGAACCTATTTCAGTTATAAGTGCATTTTTCGGAAGTGCCTTATCATAGAAAAATCGTCTGAAACTTTCTGAATCACCTTGCATACTGAAGTATCGTGATATTGTGTAAAACATTTGTACTTGATGGATTCTAGAAGTTATATTTTAGAACAGTGTTTGGCAGAGTGATGTAATATACCTGTTTAAATTACTGGGGACCGGGTTGCACTTAACGGTCGATTTCCTCTGCTTATTCATCTCGGCGGTAAACCGAGACACAGTGTAATCTGTGAACATTTGATTTTTGCTTTTTGCAGTTACTAATTTGATCCTCGATATAAATTTTCTGCTAATAATTTTAAATAAATTGTTGAATCTTTGAAATTATTGTTATTGATTTCTGCTGCCATTTCTGATCCATAATATCAAGTTGATTTAAAGAAAAACCTGGTTGCCTAAGGTGGCTTGTGGCTCAACGAAATCGCGACATTGGATGTGATAGTGTGTTCAAGGGCAGTGATTACCGTCTTCGTTATTTCGAAAGCGACCCATCAGTTTTGGTGTAGAATATTAGAGCCATTTATCTATGACTTAAATGAACAGTTTCAAAATGAACTGTTGGGTCTCATTACAGGATATAGTTCCATTGTGGCTTTGTGCAGGTGTGGTTTCTCAATGTCCTCTTTACGAAAGGTGAAGACAACGAACAAGTAATCAATCTCATAACTCCCACAAGCAATGCACAATAGAGAGGTGGTTAAACACGGACCCCTGGACATACCAGAGGTGGGGTCAAGTGCCTAGAAGGAGACAGCATCCCCTGTTGACCGGTCACATCCACCGTGAGCCTTATATCTTGATCAAGTAAACGGAGTTATCCGTAGTCAAAATCCATATGCCAAGAACGGTTTGACAATCGGTATGAAACACGGCAGAGAAGATTTGACCCAATGATAGGTTGTAATGGCAAACTAGACCGTTATAACGACTATAGAATTTGCGAAATGCTGACTTTGAACGAGACTGTTGAAACCCCTTTACCATAAACTTTTTTATCAGTAGCCTGCATCGATTTAAAAACTGACCATACGCAGAACAAGCTTTTGCGTATCGAATCAGTTGAGAGATATAAACACAATATGCAGGTGATCATGGAATATTGCTACATAAATATTGTTATGCCTGTTGAGTCAAATGACTAGGTCCCGTGGGGATCCGGGTTAAAATAGGTCTTCAATACCCTTTGCTTGTCATTAGAAATGACTACATAGGCGGTCCTTAGGATGAGACCGCAAAAACCGAGGTCCCGTGTCTCTAGATATAAACTCTAAAAAGATGTCAATTTATCAAACAATATCTAGGATTTATGTACATGTACATCATGTTCAATGTATTTATTCAGTACAATTGATACACTTTAGGTTTCCTGGCTGCTCATATTTTGTATGGATGTGGGCGGAGCTTATCTGTGGCCATAGTTATCCACCCTGAAATTTACCTGGCCAAAAGCTCAGGGTGTTGTGTATACATTTGATATACACAGAAAGTGTCTCAGGGCCGTCTGTTGAGTTTATGTGGTCACTGTGTTTGTATAATGAGCTGACACACAGTGTACATCTCCCCTGAGTTGTGGACAGGTCAATGCTATCAAACCTCTAGTATACTGCGCTTCCTCAAGATCTAAAGAATGACGGTACTTATTGGCTGATATTGTTATCAAAACACCTTTCTTGGGTAGCTGCAGATCACAGTCTCTGTAGATGTAAGGTGAAGATAACGAACAGTGATCAATCACATAAATACCATAATCAATACAAAATAATGCGCAAACACTGACCCCTGGGGATGTCACTCCACCTGAGATCTATTGTTAAATGTTTGATTGACAGGCGGTTTGCCATTGATCACCATGTAGGTAAAATGTGGGGGTGTTAACTTAAGATTGGGTCTTCTTGATTTAAGACAACCTAAGAGAGCTTTGATTTGCGTGCCTAAGTCTGAGAAGCACCATAATATTTTCTTAATAGGAACTCTCTTAAAAGGATCCTCGGAAAACGTTCGTAAACATGCATGCAGTTATTGAAACAAATATTGCAAGTTGCGACTTAAAAGTATACAAATTATCTTTGATTTATTCTATCCCACCTCTAGTGTGTCCAGGGATCAGCGTTTGCCCAACTCTCTATTTTGTATTGCTTATAGGAGTTATGAGATTGATCACTATTCGTTATCTTCACCTTTCATATGCGAAATAAATATTGTCGAAAGAATGTAAATTAAATCTCTTAGATATGATTTGCATCTTAAAATGAATTTGAATTTTGAAAGGCAATTTTATGAGAATTATATCTTGTAAATATATCCTTTCACTTAGTGGAAAAGTGACGATAACATTGATCGATGTCAGAAACCCTAGTATAAAGAATACAAAATTAATGAGACTAATTCAAACATGAAGCCAAAAACGGCAAGTTTACAATACAATACCGATATTACTTATAAATTGTCAATGCCTCGATATTATGAATTAGAATCCATTGTCAATAACGCGACGTCTATATCCTATAAAGTATATTGTGTTTACATCTTACACATTGTCAGGACGCTGTCAGATCGGCGACATCGCGACATCTTGTTTGCATGCGATGTGATTACACGCAAAGTGATGTAATGACCTCCTTTAAAGCTGTCAATGGACGTAAAAGTTCGGGTACGATGAAATAAATGGCAGAATACGACAAATAAAACGGATGACATGGGATTTAGATGAAAGACATAAGTCGAACTACAATAGCCTGACGAGATATTCGCATAAATTACTTCGATACATAGAGGATATCTATATTGCGTGTTTTGATATTTGGTGTATCCAACGAGTTGATATGGTGTATTTATTCGCGAGGCTGGTCGGTTTAAAAAATTTCAGTCACTTGGAGCTATTACGGACTTCATTTTATGAATTGGGGTAAGAAATTCATTTTGGAAATGATATTTTATGCTGCACATTCTATTTGATAGCTTGTTGCAATGCTCAAACACTCTGTGTAGTCGTATAGTGTCAGGGCCCAGCTAAAAGTCAACCAAAAAATAATAGGCATTTTTCCGAGTTCATTTCTGCATATCTTGGGAAGTATACGGAATTTCGGGATGAACTTTGGTAGTAATGTAGACTGATTATGTATGAATAAATTAAAATACAAAGTAGAATTTTATATCAATTAATTTATTGTTTTTACATCGGCTAACTTGGGTACCCTATATTTAGAGTTCTATACCTTTACTCTTTATATAGTAAATTCGACCCCAAGCGATGCAATTGCTTGTGGAATAAATACAATTGTACTCTAATTTTTACTATGTAACAAATTAACGTGAACATTAGAATGGCAAAAACAAGAAGGATTGATGTAATCTACACTTTCTCCAAATTTTGTGTATGATATAACCTTAACAGCAAAGAAACCCTTAAAAAAATAAATAGACATGTATATGTCACACTGAATACATTGCAAATATCTTCAGACTGGTGACCTTCACCTTTTAATTGTGGTCCGAATCCAGGTGTTGAGTGTTGTATACGCATTCCGTCATTAAACGACGGAAAAATCCCACATAAATTAATGATTAACATTCTCTCTCAGAAGAAATTGTATGATAATTAACGAACAATATTCATCAAAGTAATATAATTGTTGCAATAGTATAATCAATCGTAAAAAAGTTTTCAATCGAAGAATGACCTATATTTCGTGAAAAGACTGAGGAGGCAGCTAGCGTAGGAATATGAACACTTCTTATATACATTTCTGGGGGGAAAGTGATTTTTCTTAAAAACATTTGACTTTAATTTTGTTTTCTCCCACGTATTACATACACATCGATATTCTATACATTTGTTGTAATCCTGTATCTGCTGATCATGAATGGAACTATATTTTTTCAGAGCAATTGTGTGATGAGTACCTGAATCCAGTAATATATCTTGAATAGATAGTATGCACTGATCGAATAAAAGCTGTATGGTCCGAATTACAATATTTTTTTCCATCTCGTAAAAACGCTGTTAAATCATCGCACGTATGTAGTTATGAGACTGTACGACATACCATGAATTATTTCACCTGTTTTAACCAAAATAATTTGATTTTAAATCGATGTTTACAAATAACCGCGTCACTCTGCCATTTCAAGTGACAGTCACGTGACCAGTTCAAACTTTCAGATCATCGGTGGTCTTATCTGTGTAAAGCTGTATATTTTGTTATAACCGTACCGTACTATAAGTTTAATAGAAATAAAAATATCAAATACCTCTTAGTAATTCGTTGTTTTACGCTCTTTCAGCCTTAAAACTAGACATTTGCGTATGAGTTAATACATCATGTTGGGATTCCCCTGACGGTCCATTTACAAAACACGGACAAGTCACGGACGCACGGATGCACGGAAATCGAAAAAATAGTACAAATCACGGATTCATTTTGCACGGATAATAAAATTGTCCGTGGATTTTTTAAATTATAAAATCAATTTATTTGTGACTTTGAATATACTTTGAATTGTTTTTGTGTACACCACAGGGAATATGTAGTTAGAATTTATTCAGTGCATTGTGACGTCATCATAATTGTTTCGTCACAAAGATTTGTCCGTGATTTGTATACAATATTTCCGTGATTCTTTCATTACATTATGTAAACATGTAATACAAGACTTAGTATTTTATCATTATTTCATATAAATTCTTCAATTTACAGAATATCCGTAAACTTTGTTATCCGTGACTGGAAAGAAAAATCTGTCCGTGATTTGTATGTAATATTTCTCTGATTCCTTCATCCCATTATAAACATGTGAAATTTACAGACGGAAGACTATATTCCTTTCATATTACAAGTATTTTATCGTTATTATATACTTTCAATTTCATCTCTTCTTTTTTCTTTAAAAGTTTGCGGGCATATATCACACGATATATGCCCGGAAACATTCCGGCCCGCAAACATTACGTCACAATCAAATTTCTACGCCGTTAATTTTCAAATTTTTCGTGTTTTTCATCTTTTACTCAGTTAAACCGATAAAGTTATTGTTAAAAATAAATAATTGTTAGTTTCTAAATGAAATTGAAAGTATATAATAAAAAGGTTATAGACTTTGTATGGGAAATATGACGACCTCGTTTTTTGTCGCGAACGGACCTCGCAAGCTCGGTCCGTCTACGCGCCAAAAAACTCGGTCGTCATATTTTCCCATACAAAGTCTATAACCTATAATTATTTCATATATATTCCGTAAACTATGGTATCCGTGACTGAAAAAAAATCTGTCTGTGATTTGATAAATAATATACAAGTCACGGATTCATTTTGCACGGATAACAATTTCCCGTGAATTTTAAAAAAGTGTGTACTGACTTGTATTTGTATTCTGAACATCTGAATTCATAAAGTGAACAGTAATATTTTGTTCCGGAGAATGCATTAAATTTGCAATGCTCATTTAAATAGCGGACGAAATCGAATTTGACATTGCACTGTGATAAAGTTTTACAGATAAAGATATGAAATTGACATTCCGTTTTTAACAAATTTTACGGATCAATAAAAACTATAAACACATTCATCATTATTATTTATTACATCCGTAAACACATAAAATCACGGAAATTGCAAAAACGATAAGTCACGGACGATTTTTTTAAGTCACGGATTCACGGACGATTTTAAAGTCACGGACGATTTTTTTTAGTCACTGATAACAAAGTTACGGAAATTCTCTAAATTTTTCTTAATGAAGAATTATAAGAAATAACGATTAAAATAAAATATTATTCAAGAAATATAGTCTACCGTCTGTAATTTAGTGTAAATTTCGCATGTTTATAACATACAGTGACGTCACAATGCACGGAAATTGTCCGCGACTGGTAGATTCTAATTACATACCCCCTACCTACATGCACAAAAAAAAAAAAAAAAAAAAAAAAAAATTCAAAGTATGTTCAAAGTCACAAATCAATAGCATATTCTATATTTTAAAAAATGCACGGAAAATTTTATCATCCGTGCAAAATGAATCCGTGATTTGTACTATTTTTATCTATTTCCGTGCATCCGTGCGTCCGTGACTGTCCGTGTTTTGTCAACACCCCCCCCCCCCCCCCCCCTGACGCGCGTGGGTCTATTTATAGACGTCTATTATGGGATGATTTATATATGTAGCCACTATATTTACTTTCTAAATAATATTCGCACTGTTTTCTTTTACATGCAGATGTTTTCAAGCATGTAACCAAGGGAAAGTTAATAACTTTATAAAGTAATTAATCTGCTTTAAAGTAATTATGTACAAAAATAATAAATGAACATCGGGTCATACAGCTTTAATAAATCATTTATAAATTGATTACAACTAGAAATAAATGCTAATTTCTTTTCAACATTCTGGTTATTCCAAGCATATCCAAGTCCTAAATTATGTAGCAAGTTCCTGGCATCAGTTAACCAATTGTGATGAGGTGAAGTCCGTAAGCTAGAATAGAATCTTACTTGATTAGTTACTGTCGCAGATTTAATTAAAACCCCATTTTCGTTTTCGATAAACTACCCTGAAATAGCAAAAATGTGAATATACATGTAGTGGCAGAGACGCTTTGGCGGATCTAAGCCAGTTTTATTAATTATTTTTTTTCATATTATTTTCATGGATAATTAAACTGCACGAAAAAACGCCTTTTGTACATGACAAAAGGTGATTGAAAGGCTACGTTTTGTTTACCTTTTTTATATTTTTTATGGTCCTTCTGAATTTTTTGGAAAGGTTTAAAAGTTTGTCTTTTGTACACCTTTAGTATGGTAAAAAGATACAGAAATAGCCCACTTTTCGACACCTTTTATTTTTTCACCTTTCAGTATCTCAGAGGTTTACAAAATATCAACTTTTTGGTTTACAAAATATCGTCTATATATTCGTATTTACTCAGTCCATTTTGTGTCTTTTCAGTTGTTACACAAGATAAAATCTAATGAATGCAGATCTAAACTGCTTCAAAGGTGACAAAATGGCAAAATAATAGAAAGCAAAAATATGCTGACTCTTGGAAGAATACAAAGTTGATCTTTGTCACTATGACATGGTAACACTTAGTAATTAATCACATAAATTAATGTAAATTGCTAAATTAAAATTAACAATGGATCAAAGTATCATGACGTAAATATAAATGCAACGACAGTTCAATATAGATCAAATAAAGCAACATTCCAATGGTTAATTGTCCAGATCGGTTACCCGCAAAATAAAGCAACATTCCAATGGTTAATTGTCCAGATCGGTTACCTGCCAAATAAAGCAACATTCCAATGGTTAATTGTCCAGATCGGTTACCTGCCAAATAAAGCAACATTCCAATGGTTAATTGTCCAGATCGGTTACCCGCCAAATAAAGCAACATTACAATGGTTTAAAATTGTCAAGATCCGTCTCTCGCTGTAACGCGCTCATTTCCAGGCAGTCTGGGTTTTTTCTGTATCAACTCTTTACTTCTGTAAATAAACAGAAAATGATATGACATGTCCCCCTCCAACAAGAATCAGTGCATCATCTCTACTACTAGTACTATGGAGTATCAAGTGTGAAGTATACAAAATTATTGTTAATCTACCTTGCAGTATCAATGAGCATCTTTTGATTTTTCTTTTAGGCCAGCCCAAACACTTGGACTCTAGCTGGTAGATGTAAATCCATTACCCTGGAAATAATAAAAATAAAACATATGTATGTAGTAAACATTCCATTTTACGCTTGCATTAATTGTACACACGGGTTGACCCATATTTACGCGTTTGGAGATAAAAATAAAGAATGCTAGGCTCATTGTATCGTCATACAGGTAAATTCATATATGCTAATTAGTGCATTGCAATACCGACAGGAAGTTAGCCTAGGTCACGCAAGCCGTTTGACTTCCCACTCGTAGAGCACTGCATTGACAAACGTGTAGGTGACCTAGACTAACAGGAAGTATGTAAACCCAGCGGCAATGGAAAGAAAGGCAAGTAAACAAAGCATTTGTTTTTCATTAATACTCTATATGCCATATACGCTTTGACTAATTAATATGCTTAACGAAAAATAATCTTTGATAATTGTGTGTTTGGAGAGAATATTATAATGACTGAATACCGATTTTAACATGATTTCCGAAACATCTGTTGATTTTTTCAGATAGATGTCTATATACGCGCATGCACCTATAAAAATTCTTCACATTGTTATTTCTTGGGACCATTTCATGAGTAGCTGCATTGTGTGTGCCCCAAAATGCACCTTGGATATGCTGAAGACGTGAAACAATGACCTAAAAAATAGGCCTTATTTAAATAGCTATTGATATAGAGTGTACGTACATATGTACTAGTTACACACTGCCGTAGTCATAATGTGGGTAAAGAATGTAATAATTAACAGATGTTGACATACAATAACATTGTGCTCTCTCCAACAAAAAAATAGCAGTGATTTTATCAATATAAATACTAGTTTTGCAGCGTAGGCTGCAGTGTTTTCCCTAAGAACCGGCCGCCGGCCAAATTGACCGTTTCAAACGATTTTCTGGCCGGTTCAAATATAAAAAATCAAAAAATAATATGTTGTCAATTTCAGTGATGTTGATTTACATGATCGATCTTTGCAAAGAATGTATGCGGTAGCAATTGGTTGGCTATAAATATCTTTCATATTTCTTCCTTGTTTATGTTTTTATCGAGAGCTTTTTGAAACGGCGATTTTGATTGGACGATATTTTAAACTCTCACCTTGCGCGTGAGAAGCACATGGCAGTGAAAAATAATGAAGCGTCGAACGAAAACATTACATGATTTCTTCCAGTCAAAACATCGCAATTCAGTGTTTTCCCTAAGAACCGGCCGCCGGCCAAATTGACCGTTTCAAACGATTTTCTGGCCGGTTCAAATATAAAAAATCAAAAAATAATATGTTGTCAATTTCAGTGATGTTGATTTACACGATCGATCTTTGCAAAGAATGTATGCGGTAGCAATTGGTTGGCTATAAATATCTTTCATATTTCTTCCTTGTTTATGTTTTTATCGAGAGCTTTTTGAAACGGCGATTTTGATTGGACGATATTTTAAACTCTCACCTTGCGCGTGAGAAACACATGGCAGTGAAAAATAATGAAGCGTCGAACGAATACATTACATGATTTCTTCCAGTCAAAACATCGCAAAGGTGTGTATTTAACACCACTGTGACTAATTTGTCTGAGGTAAAAATGTTCAACCCTTTGGTATATATTTAAAAATGTAGGTTAAAAAGTGGCATATGAACAAGGGTCATTTTGCCCCCTGAAATGCCTCAGAATGCAGGATTTTGCGTCTAATTTTCCAAAATTTCCATACCCCCCCCCTGGCCTGTTACAATTCTAAATGGGCCTGTTCAAATGAAATGAATGGAAAACACTGTCGCAAAGGTGTGTATTTAACACCACTGTGACTAATTTGTCTGAGGTAAAAATGTTCAACCCTTTGGTATATATTTAAAAATGTCGGTTAAAAAGTGGCATATGAACAAGGGTCATTTTGCCCCCTGAAATGCCTCAGAATGCAGGATTTTGCGTCTAATTTTCCAAAATTTCCATACCCCCCCCCCCCCCCCCTGGCCTGTTACAATTCTAAATGGGCCTGTTCAAATGAAATGAATGGAAAACACTGTCGCAAAGGTGTGTATTTAACACCACTGTGACTAATTTGTCTGAGGTAAAAATGTTCAACCCTTTGGTATATATTTAAAAATGTCGGTTAAAAAGTGGCATATGAACAAGGGTCATTTTGCCCCCTGAAATGCCTCAGAATGCAGGATTTTGCGTCTAATTTTCTAAAATTTCCATACCCCCCCCCCCTGGCCTGTTACAATTCTAAATGGGCCTGTTCAAATGAAATGGAAAACACTGCGTAAGGTAGAATCCTCAAGCCAGTTTGTCATGGGGAGGTGCTTTCAATTGAAATAATCCTCTAACCTGGCAAATATGGAGAGAAACGAGGATGTACGTGTACACTTGTCGAAAATACTCAAAGTAGTAGTAAAACTCCCTTTATTAGCATAATCCATGAAACAAAACGATACACTCCATCTGTATTTCAACAGTAAACAACATTGTCCATTGTACAGACTGCGATACACTTAGCCTGTGCCGATCAGCTATCTTCAATCAGGGGAAGTATCAGAGTAGAATAGTTACCCTGTATTGTGCATGAATCCTTATACTGTATGATTTACTTGTCAAGAGTATTGCAGATTTATAAATCAGGATATCATTTAGGTACATAAATTGTTTGTGCATAGATAATTTGCATATACAACACTGCATGAGTGTATGGAGAGAGAGAGAGAGAGAGAGAGAGAGAGAGAGAGAGAGAGAGAGAGAGATTCAAACGATGATCTTGTAATAATCGCGCTCTTATTAAGACAAATGATATCGTTAATTCAATATAAGAGAACAGTAACTCAATATTGCTCTCATTAATTGATAATACAGATTTATTTGATTCATTTAAAGCACTTAAAAATTAAACATATCTTTAAATAACGTTATTTTCAATTACTTCATTTTATGCTAATTCGGCGCTCAATAGATCTTATATATCTATGCCATTTTGCTTTATTACATTCTGCGTTGAACTCGACGCAAATTGTAGTAATGCAAAATGTAATAATTGAGAGTTTATCATATGCGTAATTATCAAGCACATAGAATTTTTTTTTTTGTTTAAACATATTTTATTGAGAAGCTCAACAGGATTGGGCAACAGGCATAGCCTATGTAGGCCCTCTCCCAAATACAAAGGTCAAGTACAAAGTACTTAGAATCAAGGGGAGGGGACAAGAGTGTCTGCCCCCCACCTTTGATAACAATATCCATTTTTTTCCCTAATGTTTACCGCCACACTCAACAATTTTTCAGTTATCTGGTGGCACCCAGTTTTTGTTGGTGGAAGAGAGAAACCAGATACAATGTACCTGGGAAGAGACCACCGACCTTCCGAAAGTAAACTGGGAAACTTTCTCACTTACCGGCGCGAGCGGGTTTCGAACCCGCGCCGACAGAAGTGAGAGGCCGTTATTTTGTAATGCAAGTAAAAAAATATATTGGGTGACAACCCCACCCCCACCCCCCACCCCCAAACTTGACCCCAGCTTGAAAGTTCTGATATAATAGTTGAAGACACACACCACCACCAATTAAGAAAATGAAGATATTATGAGGCACTCATAGTAGAGGACTCTAACCACCCCATCCCACCCCCAACGATGAAAGAAAATGAAGTGTAGGGGGAAATTATTGAGGCAGTCAAAGTAAAAGACTCTTTTAACCCTTCACCCCCACTTTAGGACTTTGAACATCGGATAAAACATCTTGGTTTGTTTGGGTTTTTTGTTTTATTTTATTGCTGTTTTCGTTCATCTTTTTTCATTATTATTTTGAATGGCAAGAAATTTTGAAGAATCCAATTTTCCATTTTTTTCATCCTGTTGTACCCCCCCCCCCCCCCCCCCCCATGAAAAATGACGATACATGTCTGGTTATTACATGTACATTTTACTTTTCAACACATGCATGCATACTAATTGTATGGTGTACAATTGCACCCTTTACCAAGTTTTTCTTCATTTACACAGTGTAAGGAATGGTAAACTAAAATCACAAAACAAAATGCATAAAGGCCAAGATAGTTTTAAGCGTAGGAACTTCATTCACGAATACATAAATACGTGTATTAAAAAAAAATCGCATGCATGCATTGCAGGACTATAGCATGTGTGTTTTAACGTTTCTGTAACATGCCATAATGATTATTTTCATTTCGTAGATCTGGCGCAATGGATATATTCTGAAAATAGACATACCGCTGTACGTCGAAATTTCATATCCAAATGTATTCGATAAGATGTTAGTATTCATAAATCAGTAAAAGAACATGACCCACGAACCATGAAAAATGGCCTAGCCTGGGAAATTGATAATTTCTGTATATAATAATCTTCGGGATATAGGCTTTCTAGAAATGTTTTTCTTTTTTTCATATATTCTATACTTTTTTGTTAATATGACGTTGAATATTGTGGTATTTAATGTTAAAAAATTAACATTTCGGGATACACGTCACAACAATAAACCTCCAATGACCATGTACAATGTACATGAACCTATAAATCTCTGAATTTATCAAGTTATATGCACTCAAATAGCTAGAATGGCTTATTCAATGATCATAATAAGCATTTTTGACCAAATTTGGGAAATAGAAATAAGAAATATTTTGGAAATGATGTTCAAAGCCGTGATTGTTCAACTTTACTTTTAAATTATTTTTACTTGAATTTTAAAATACTGAAATAAGAAGAATAAATATAGTATGTAGTTTATTTACATGGTGAAAGAAGTGAATCATTGGAACAATTCTGTTTCATATCATATTCCATAGTTTTGGGGTTTTTTGTTTTCTTTCTTTTTTTTTTTTTTTAGTATTAAAACGACCGAGTATCGAAAGCAATGGTAACGAAATAAGTTGACACCGCGTCTCGTCAAAACATGTTCAATTCGAATTTACTCGGAATTACACGTTCAACGAGCATTTGCTGTGAAACCTGATTAAAGGAAAATTACTGTAGACACCTAATAGTAAGTATCAAATGATCTTTTTGTTACATGTACATGTAGATTTCATAGCGTGAATAATAACAACACAACACCGATATAGGGGATCAGAGTCAGTATATTATTGACTCTGAAAATACGATTTGAGAAATGATACTGTATAAATTTTACTGTATTTATCTTGATCAATAATTGTATATTCCTATACGTATTAATCATGTAAAGATACTGAGGTCTTTTAACCAACAATTTTTTTAAATGTTTGTGCAATACATTATTGACTGACAGAACGTAATTCATGAGCTGTGATCTAAAAATCTTCCAGGCATTAATATAGATTTGAATAGAATTACATCTAGATACATATTTGAAATAGAATATATCCTAAGGCTCTGTAGTTTTAAATTGTTTGGATTATATTGCATTTACATGTAATGTATACATGCTTGTAAATGCCACAGAATGAGAAATAATCTAAATTGGCCTATTTTGATAATGTTCCCAAAATAGAAGTATCATGTAGATCTATACAGGAAGTAACATTTACAAATCATGTTTGTTGTTTGTTATTTGCCAGTTAAGCATCATAATGATAATACTAGTAGTTCATAATAAGTAATTATTCTGCTAAAATCAAATACCCTTTTAATTGTCAACAAATACATCACTGGTAGAAAGGTTATAAAGCTTTTATCTAGCACAAGTTTCCATATTCTACAGGTTTACATATGTCAGCAAGTCCTCAAAAGCAGCTTTAGGGGTTCCCAGGAGATTCTGATGCTCACTGTTAGACTTTCACTGTCGTCAAAATCCAACCTTATTTTCTCTTTTCTCAAAACTTCAGCTCTCAAAAACTTGTTTGATTAATTATGTCACTCCTGTTTTGTTGAACATGGTGTTGTCAGCAATAGGTTCAAGTTCTTCTATGTCTTGTTGTAGGTGATTTGTACAGAAGCGAGCCCCGGCAGGAATGATGGCCTCTTTTGAAATGAAGATTTCATGCCTTACTCCTACTGGGACTACAACTAACTTTGGACCTGGTCACTCGCAGATACAGCATGAAGTGTGCCCTCTTGATGTACATGGGGATGGGAGTGATACAGAAGGGGGACTAATTGGAAGAACTGCTGCTGCTGGTGGTGGTGCTGGACTGTCTTGAATCTGTTGCCTAACCGACTTGATATTCTTCTGTTTAATATGGGAGCAACACACACACTCTGGCATATATTGCACAGAAAATCATGATCAGATGGTGCCCTCCCTATCAGAGTGGTGATCACTGACCTATATTTCTTTGAAATCCTGGATCTGTGTTTTGGTTTTACTCTCCATGGACAGTTGAAACAGAGAAAGAATTAGGGACCACTCCTTGGCATATCTGAAATATTTATGTCATATACATGTAATTAAAATATACAATTTGGGTTGGATGAAAATCTTATCTTCATGTTAAAACCCATTAGCCTAGGTTATTTTTCCTAAAATCTAATTATAAATCAATTAACTTGTTAATTAATGCTTGGTGAATCAATTAATAAATTGTATTCAAGAACTTGGAATTATTTTTTTTCCCACTAATAAACTGAAAATGTGTATCTTCAAATGTTTTGTTGATTAATGTCAGTGTGACATATAGAGGGGGTATGGGGTTTACAACAATGTATACATGGTTAATTTATTTCTATTATGTAGTCCATGTAAATTTCTGTGGAAACGAGGAAGTTATTTATATTCGGTCTTTCCTATCCCGGGGTAGGAAAGACCGAATATAAATAACCCCCTCGTTTCCACGGAAATTAAGTCCATGAGAGCCTGAAATCTCCCAACCTGGGTCTGTTTAATGGACCCTTCCAAAGTCCTTTTTTAAGGAAAAAGTAAACCATTTTCCTAATCCAAAAAGAAAACTGGTGCAAAAACCATGAAATAATATAAATAATAGAAAAATTATCAGTAGTATTGTAATACATTTTCGGGGGGGGGGGGGGGGGGGGGTTGCCGTTTCACCTTTATAGATTTTTTTTCCCCTAACATTTAAAACATATCTTTTCAATATCAATTTTGTCTATAGCACAAAATAAAAATTCTAAAATCAATTAAAGCGTTTGATTTTCGTGTGTATATATAAAACAAAACGAAAGAAAAAAAACTAGGATCCTCCACTAGTAAACTATGTTTTCCATTTAGAGTTATTGCCCTTCAATCGAAAAAACGTAAACATAATTAAGAGAATACTCTACATTTCAACACAAGTTTTGTCAAATATTATTTAACAAGATATATTTTGATATGTATTTAAATTGATCTACTTCATTAAAAACAAACCTTCTGTGTGTTTTTGTAGGTGTCTTTCCACGTATATACAAGGGACTTATGAATTTACGAACTTAAATAGTTGAAATATAAAACAAAACGGTAATTTTATCTCCGTTCGATCTATGAATATTGTGCGTTCAAATTCTCAAGTGCAAATGTAAAATAGATAGAGCTTACAGCCGTGTTTGACATTGCTGTAATATTCGGACATTTGTTAATGTAACACGTTGCTACAACTTTACAGTTATGATTGACAGACTTAATATTTTATAAGAAACTTTGAACTGTAGCCTATATTAATTAAACGTAGATCTACATAATTTGTAAAAATTATGAGAACCAATGGACAAATTCATACGATAGATCATACTGTCTGAATATATATCGCACATCTCCATGCGTAATACATGTGTACATGCTGGGCCTGTGTAATTGAAATGTTTACTGAGGTATTCCTAGAGAGAATGTTCTATCGTTAAAATGATAATGTCCTACGGCACCGATTGTGGTGAGGGCCTGTCCCGAGACACAGATTATTCTAACTAGGGTATTCCGTATGGCCGAATAAGTTTGTACTGTACGTTTGATTCGAACATTCATTCTGTTTTGAACAATATCATTTTTAAAGTAACAAAAGGTAGGGAAATCGGTACTTTTAAAGCCATCGGAACGGACTTCGGAATCAAACATACACGATAGGTCCCCCCCCCCCCCCCCCCCCCCCCCCCCCCCCCGTACCTTTTTACCATAGGCCATGACTCTCATATTTACTCGTTTAGATATTGATTTTTTTATTTTAAAAAATATATAAGAACATAAAAACTCACCTCTTTGCTGTTTCTTTTTGAGTCGTATCAACTGTGTTAGTTGTATGTATTGACTTCCTTGGAATCTGACGTTTCCAGACGACACTTTTGTTATTATTTTTTTTTTTTTTCGACATGGCCGCATTGCTTACGAGTTAATTTTTTTGATGGAAAGTGTTAATCTAACTTTACATTTTAATTTTAGTTTACAAAATTGAGTCGTGAGTAATGCGGCCCATGTGAATTTATAGACTGGAGTTGGCAAATTTATGCGATTTTCCCGGAAAACGTGAAACTGCGGTAGGTTTGGGCATTTACTTGAGTGCTTTAAACATCCGGTGTGAGGAAACGATTGCGCAATACAACTTGGCTCATGTTATGGATAAAAAATATAATCTTAGATTTATTCTAAAGTGTTCTTTAATTTTTCCAAATTTGGTAGGCCAAAAATGGCATATTGTGGGTCATGTTCTTTGTGTTGAGGTTTTATTTGATATGATACAGTGTCAATCTACTGTAATGCATTAGTAGGATATGCAAAATGCAAGAGTATAAACATTTTCTAGTATCGATATCTATATGATCACAAAAAAACATCATATAATTTGTATCCGGATTCATATGCCGATTTAGATATCAATAAAAACAAAGCTGCATAGTTTTGGGGAGGGGGTTCTAATGAGTCTGATGAAATTAAAAGAAGGAACCCCACATTTGCATTCAAACTAGATGTACTTCAAAATGAATTCATTTCTGCTCTGACTGAAAGCATGATTCTAAATTCGGGAACGAATCTTGCATACAAAATAATTAATAGGGGAACACATAAATTCGAGCTCCTTTGGAATTTAATGAAATGCAGATATGCACCTTTCTTTCAACACGAATTGATATGTTGTTTCAGGCACGTATACAGGGGGTTGGGGTGGGCAGGGAGGCTGGGCTGGTCTGCTCTCCCCACTTTTTTGACAATTTGCTTTTTCCCGTTATTCTAACATACAACGTCAATATTTTCTACATGCAGTTCAAACTGATATATGTATATTTTTTTTAATTTGTAATGAATTCAATTATAAGCATCAACTCCTGTAAGTTTTTAATATATTGTCAATAACAAATTTTTAAATAGCTGGAATCTTTGAATGCTTGTAAGCTTACCATTATATCACTGATCAATTTTCTTTCCTTCTGTGAAATGATATTGTACATCGAAGTAGGACAGTCTCTCTCTCTCTCTCTCTCTCTCTCTCTCTCTCTCCTGTTCAATCAATGGATATGGACATACAGAGACCGTAAATAATTATGTGGTTCCCAATGAAACAATAAAACTATGTTTTCGTTTATACATTTCCTTTTATATGTGTCTTTGTGTAATCAACTGTTTATTATGGATTGCAAATGTAATACCCGCATTTTTAAACAGATGTATATTTTCGATCATTATTCCCTTATTTATATATCCAAATTTGTGTATGATCATCGATAAATTTTGAATTGAGCACGCAATATATCCAACCAAATGCTCAGTGTATATGATTAGATTCCCGATTTCTATAAACTGCAAAACCTCAACCAGACAAGCATTCAATGCAGGAAAAATTTTCGACTCTGACATCTCCCCTGATTGAAGACACACTGTTTGGCACGGGTGAAGTGTATCACAGTCTGTATAATGGAATGACAACGTGTTGTAAAGTTCTAACGAGATACAAATGGAGTTTATCATTTTGTTTCGTGGATTTATCAGAATAAAGAGAATCTAATATTTTCGGTAAGTGCACATCTCCGATACCTGTTGAATAGACGTCCGTATTTGATACGGTGTTTTTTGTGGCGAATATGCCATGTGCATTACATATTATGCATATGGCATGGACCTGTATTTTGCAAGAATTGATATAAATAATATATTTTATGCTCTTTGCTTATTCCATTCTATCAGTATGCAATTGGCAAATGATTTCTCTGCATTTATTTCATAAGAAACTGCAAATACTTGCTTGCACTTGCAAGTATGCAAGAAAAGCGTTTTTTGCATTTTTTTTCTAAATTATCTAAACTTTCGGAATGTTGCATTGGTATACAATGAATATTTTGTAATTTTGAGCAAAGCATAATGTTTTAAAATGTGATTTTATTTGTTTCGCATTTCCATATATATTACGATCGGAGATGTGCACTGGTCGAGTCCACCTAGAAAAATCACTCAGGTGTGACAATCACATTTGGGGTATATACGGGGTAGAGTAAATTTGGCTACCTGAGAGAAATATGGCGGATAAGATGAAAAAGGTGTACGTATTTATTAATTCATGTCACCTTTAACTTCTGCCTTAATTTTCTTATTTCCCTCAAGATTCACATATTAAGGTTGAGCTTTATCATTGTGTATATGTGAGATGGTAATATGGCCACCCGATTGCATACTCTAATATAAGCTGTAGAACAGGTTTTTAATCGTCGTAAAATAAAATAAAGTTTGAATTATGCTTATTATATTTGCTACGGTTAATACCTCTTTATCAATAATTTATAATTGCATTTGATAATTGTAATGCGTTTCGTAAAGTCCACAATGCAATTCAAACAAATACACGTAGGCTATTACTAATTTTATCGCTGTTGTGTATTTTGCTTGATTCAATGATCTGAAACACAGGTGGTAACTTTTAGAGATGCATGTATTCAAAAGGGAGATGATGAGGGTGATAAAGGGATCATCTTCATTACGTGTAATAATCTGTTCTAAAATAGGAGGGTGGTGAGAGAGAACAGACAGCATAAACACAAAAGATATAGATGACATTTTATTATTGTTTGGGTTGATGAAAGTTGGAAATGTAAAAGTTCTTGACAGACCATCTTTATTTCACGTTTTCTGAAACTAAAGGTGAAAAATCACCTTTTCAGTGGAGAATAAAAGATTTTTCGTGCAATGTGTGTGGGGACGTACAGGTTAAGCCGTACCGTGGGAAAATGTCATAATTCTCATATTATTGATTTTGTCGTTATCAAGTGTGGTGTGCAAGCTCAACCTCAAGGACTATAAACATTTATTTTATTAAAATGCTATGGTATTCTATGAAATATGACAAATTTAAAGAATGATGTAAAAGCATGATAATTACACATTACTACAAATGTAAAATACAAAAGCAACAGTAAACAACCACATTCTATTTATATGACAACAAAGACCCTACCTCTGGTGTGTCCAGGGGTACGTGTTTGCCCAACTATCTATTTTGTACTGCTTATAAGAGTTATGAGATTGATCTTCACCTTTACAGGAGTTATGAGATTGATCACTGTTCGTTATCTTCACCTTTCATTCATATAAAGAGTAGCCCGCGTAGCTCTTTTTATTATATTATAGAACTTGTATACTGACTTTTATAAGTGTTCAAAATACTGACAACTTGGTTCTAGAATACTGACATCAGTCGGACGGGGTAAACAGGTCTGAAGCTACATAATTATGTCAAATGATATTTTTTTCTTTGATAACATTTGTTTCCCGTTTTCATAGTATGCACTACAGCAAATCATCGTGTGTACACGTATACGTTTCCGTGTATCAGTGGATTCCTCTAGAAATCCGGAATATTACGCAGATATCCCCTACGTCATAAGTTTGGCTGACAGATTCACAGCAGAGTACACGTAAGTTGTGACTTGTAGCTTATATTTTGTCTTATTTTCTGTTTATTCCGGTGACAGTATGGGTTTTTTTTTCAGAGAGACGAAGACTTTAGCAAATGTTTATGAAAGAAATAAGCAATTTTCATTGATAAAAAAAATCTAGGCCTATAGCCTAGGTGTTTTTGGAAAAACACTAGATCTAGACCTAAGCATTGACGAGAGTGGAAATGGGTTTTGCTAACTAAACAGTCGGCAACTTTGAATACCCCACCATATTCTATTGGAAAACAATTAAACAACAGACTCGAAGAATAGCTAGGCCTAGCGATCCAATTCGTGTTCACGAGTGAACAAAAGGCAGAATAAAACCTTATTGCTATGACGTACATGCATTCTTCGGCCAGATCATTGGTGTTCGCTGTGTATTGGGGAATATGCAATTTGGACTGGCAAATTGTGAAGTAAAATCAACATAGGAGTTTAATAAAGATGAAAATAATCTGTCATTTTTTGCACAGGCACCTGAAGTGTGGACAGCTTGTATCACTCGGCTAACCTCGGAATCCGGAATCAGCCGAGGTTGACCGAAGGTAGCTTGTATAGATCTTTATTATATGTATACCCCCCCCCCCCCCCTTCTAGAATGGAATTACTTTTATACAGAACCAATAATGTATCCAAAATATGTTATTTCACCACCGATCACCTTTTAAATCCAGAAAGGGGGGGGGGGGGGGTAGTAGAAGTAGAGCGCTAGTGTCCATACTTCAGGTGACTGTGATTAAAACCTATGAAGAAGACTCGTGTAAATTCTTTAATTTTTTTAAAAAGAAAATTATCTACATGAAAATCACTACTTTTTTGTTAATGTTTTTTAAATCTACGGCTAAAATCTTTAAAAACATGTTATTTGGAAAAGAGATATATTAAACAAATACACTGTATATTTTATAAAAGAAATTTAAATGAAATGATACACAGGGTTTTTTAAAGGTCTTGATGTCAAGGGCCAGGGTCTTTCCAATCGGGAAAAATGGCGACATTTGCTTGAAATTGGGGGAAAATGTTTCATACAAAGAAATATGGAAAAACCCAATTCAGAGTGCTTTAAGGTATAATTGGGATCCTTCTGACTTTCAATTTGGTCTAAGCTTACCTCATTCAAATAAGCAGAGGCCAAAGAATTAGGTTTACTTAATACTTTTGAAGCAAAAAATTGTAATCTGTGGGCCTGTGAAGAAGATTTATGAACGATTTGGCTACCCTGCTTGATTTGTTTTCATTGTTTGGTAATTTCAAAGCAAAATAGGGAAAAATACCTGCTTTTTAATATTGGGAATGGGGCCTTATTTCGGTCCCCTACACACCCTTTAAAAATCCCTGATACATGTATATATAGCGCTAAATATTTTTGTTTAGATTTGAACCAAACCAGAGAAAACGTATTGATCGCGGTCAAAATTAACAGTCTAGAAATTCCTAAAAGAATCATACTGTTGCTAATCTTATACCAGTTTACATCAATGTTCTCGGTGACTACCTGTTTAGCTCACCTGAGCTGAAAGTGAGCTTTTCTGAACGCCTGTTGTCCGTCGTCTGTCTGTCTGTCCGTCTGCCTGTAACTTTTACATTTTTGACTTCTTCTCCAGAACTACTGGGTCAATTTCACGCAAACTTGGTACAAAGCATTCTTGGATAAAAGGGTTTACAAGTTTCCTTAAATTAAGTGCCTTGCCCCTTCAAACGGGAGATAATCACAAAAATGCAAAAATAGGTTGGGATCATCTAAAAATCTTCTCAAGAACCAATGGACCATGGACAATGGAGCTGAAATTTACATGAAAGCTTTCTGACGTAATGCAGATTCAAGTTTGTTAAAATGATGATCCCCGGGGTTAGGACGGGACCACAATAGGAAATCAAAGTTTTACATGCAAATGTATAGGTAATATCTTTAAAAATCTACTTCTCAAGAACCACTGGGCTAGGAAAGTAGTAATTTACATGATAGCTTCCTGACATTGTGCAAATTCAAGTTTCTTATAATCATGACCCCTAGGGGTGAAATGGGGACACAATAGGGAATCAAAGTTTTACATATACTAATATATAGAAAAATATATTTATAAATCTTCTCAAGAACCATTGGGCCAAAGAAGTTTACATTAATACGATACCTTCCTGATATAGTGCAGATTCAAGTTTGTAAAAATATGGTCCCTGTGGGTACGATGGGGCTACAATAAAGGATCAGAGTTTTACATGCAATTATATAGGAAAAATCTTTAAAAATATTCTTCTAAAGAACCACTGTGCCAGGAAAGTAGAAAATTACATGAAAGCTTCTTGACATTTTGGAGATTCAAGTTTGTTAAAATCATACCGCCCCCCCCCCCCCCCCCCCCCCCCCCCCCCCATCCGGGTAGGATGGGGCGACAATAAGGGATCAAAGTTTTACATACAAATATATAGGGGTAATCTTTAAAAATCTTCTTCTAAAGAACCACTGGGCTAGTATATTAGAATTTCACATGAAAGCTTCCTGACATAGTGCCGATTCAAGTTTGTAAAAATCATGGCCCCCGGGGGCAGGATGGGACCACAATAGGGGATCAAAGTTTTACATACAAATATATTGGGGAAAATCATTAAAAATCTTCTGAGGAATCACTGGGTCAAAGAAGTTGACATTTGCATGAAAGTTTCCTGACATGGTGCAGATTTAAGTTTGTAAAAATCATGGCCCTCGGGGTTAGGTTGGTGCTACAATAGGGATAAAAGTTTTACATGCAAATAGATAGAGAAAATCTTTAAATATGGGCCCAGGTGACTCAGGTGAACGATGGGACCGATGGGCCTCTTGTTTGTAATTCCGACCGGGTTTGATTGAAATTTTAAAAATCGCAATATTTGCGAATTTTGGCCATTTCATTTTGATTTCTTTGTAAAATACATTTTAATGATGTAATTTTTCCTAATTAACATGCCTTTTTAAAAAAAATGATTTCAGTAGTAGACTTAAAAATCATTAAAAAAAACAAACAAATATCGTTTTCAATTAATAAATATGTTTTTGTTTTAGATATTCGTATGCAACAATTCACATTGAAATCTAGACTCTAAAATCTCTTATTTGTGCAAACAAAACATTTTTTTATCTTTCAGAAAAACAAGATGTCCATGGGACACATCGCTCACCTGAGTCACCTTGGCCCATATTCAAAGATTTTCCCTAGGGATCATGTACAACTTTGATCCCTATTGTGACCCCAACCTATCCCCAGGGGCTATGGTTTTTACAAACTTGGATCTGCACTATGTCAGGAAGTTTTCGTCTAAATGTAAACTTTTATGGCCTAATGATTCTTGAGAAGATTTTTAAAGATTTTCTCAATATTCTTGCATATAAAACTTTGATCCCCTATTGTGGCCCCATCCTACCCCCGGGGGCCATTATTTTATCAAATTCGAATTTGCACTATGTCAGGAACCTTTCGTGTAAATTAGTATTTTCCTAGCCCAGTTCTTGGGAAGAAGGGTTTTTAAGAATTTCCCTATATATTTGTATGTGAAACTTTGATCCCCTATTGTGGCCCCATTCTACCCCTTGGGTCATGATTTTAACAACTTAAATTTGCACTATGTCAGGAAACTTTCATGTAAATTTCTACTTTCCTGACCCAGTGGTTCTTGGGGGAAAAAAATTTAAAAAGATTTTCCTATCTGTATGTCTCTACAAACCAGTAGCTAAGTACTTCGTTACTAGCTTGAAAATACGGATGTATATTTAATTGCTGTTATAAAATTTAGAAATTCATTTCAAAATTAAGGATTATCTCCCTCATGCATAGCTCTTATCCTTAGACGAATTTGACTCCACTTTTTTTGGCACGCTGTTTTTGGCTATAATAACTCTAAAACTTCATTGTTATTTCGGATTTCAAACATTTCGGTTGAGCATCACTGAAGAGACATTATTTGTCGAAATGCGCATCTGGTGCATCCAAATTGGTACTGTATAAGTTTTACATGTACATGTACAACTGTAAAAAGATTTTTAAATGACACCACCCTATTTTTGCATTTTTGTGATTATCTCCCTTTTGAACATTCATTTGAACAAACCTGAAAGTACTTAACCCAAGGATGTTCCTTGCCTAGTTTGGTTGAAATTGATCCAGTGATTCTGGAGAAGAAGTCAAAAATGTGAAAAGTGACCGACAGACGGACAACAGGCGATGAGAAAAGCTCATTTGATCTTTTAGCTCAGGTCAGCTAAAAAACACTAAAGATTCATATAAGATAATTGAGAGTTTGTATCACTCTTTCAATGGTGAAAATGGTCATACTTCATGTAAGGTGTTTCAACGAGCCATTCAATAAAATTTTAGCGTAATGAGCCAACTTAATGATGTTCTACAACTCCTGGCATTTTTGCCATGTTTGATAATCAATGTCATTAAAACAAACTTCTTATGATAAAAATTGCCTATATATAACCTTCTCACTGACGTACCTTTTGTGGTACTAATTTTAATGTATAGCTTAACATTTTCAATAATATTTCGGTCCAGAGACGGTGCAGGCTAGCTCATTAATGTTTTTTATTTTATTTCTGACAATGAATTACTTGTAAATTCCGGTGGTAAATGAGGCTGATGTACTGAGGCATTATCGTCTCGGTAAAAGCACCCCACACTATAATGGTGAAGTTTTGTCCATTTTGTTGCGGTGTTAAGTCGAGTCTCTAATCCTTTTTGGCTTTCCTCCATACATAATCATAGCTGTTTTCATCAAAGGAATCACTTTAGACCACTAACTTTGTACCTAATACACCATATCTTCTCTCTATATGATGATATCAGATACACATAATGCACATTTGTTGCTTATACTGTGTGTCATGATCTTAAACCAAGGTCATTTGGCAAAGGTCAAGGTTATTTGTAAAAATGTTAGAAATATCTGTTCTAAACCCTAACTTTGTAATGGAGACAGAAACACATGATACAAGGGTTGCTAACGGACACTGTGTCGTGACCTTGAATAGAGGGTATTAGACTGAGACCGAGGTCACAGGTACATGTAAGAATAGGTAAAGCACTCCACTTGTCCTTAACTATAATGGATTGGATGAATATAAGTGGAAGTTAATGTCTCTTTTAGGTCATAACTTTGCAATGGAGAGACAGTAGAATCTAATATTTGGTGTATTGGTTGCTAATGAGGAGACTGTGTCCTGACCTAGAACCTTGGTAGTTTTATAAAGATGAAGGTTATTGATAAAAATGTTGTGGAAAATATTGGAATAAAAGTAAAATGTGGTCCAATATGAAAATGATGGTACAGCTTTTAAATGTTTCATTTTTTGTACAGATTGTGAACATGAGTAGTAAAGGAGGGGGAGGAAAACAAGGAAAATCAAGAGGTGGATCTCAGAAAGATCATGGTGGGCCTATTGGCAAAGGAAATTCCTCTAGAAACACTAGAGGTGAATCACAAAGCAACAAGAGAGGTGGACAGGGACATTCTAGAGGTGGTGGACAGGGACATTCTAGAGGTGGTGGACAGGAACATTCTAGAGGTGGTGGACAGGGACATTCTAGAGGTAGTGGACAGGAACATTCTAGAGGTGGTGGACAGGGACATTCTAGAGGTGGTGGACAGGGACATTCTAGAGGTGGTGGACAGGGAAATTCTAGAGGTGGACAGCATGGTGGACACAGAGGTCAAGGATATAAAGGTATGTAGAGATAGACCGGGGCCAGGATTTATGGTCATGTTTAGAATCACAGGAGAATCTCGAGCTAGACCCAGTTAACACGTGGTTTTGATGTTAGTTCACCTTAGTGACCTATTGCTATTGGTCAGCATCGGTCGTAGTCCATCGTGCTTTAGCAATTGAATATTTCTAACTTCTTGATAACTACCATTCCAATTCTTTTCAGATTTGGTATGAAGCATCTCTGGGACAAGGGGGACATAAATTGTAAATTTCAGGACTCCTGCACCCCTTGGGACTTAGGGCCAAATTTTTACCAATTTTCAAAAATCTTCTTTACAATCACGCATCTGTAAGAAAAACTAAATGCATGGTCATGTTGACCAGGAAGACCTAGTGATAGTGCTGTAGAGCAAGAAGGTCTCAATCAAAATTGCAAATTTCTGACACCAGGACGGGGTCAAACTTTATATGTAATACATTTAAATAGCATCTTGTGTAGTGCTGTTGATACTAAATTGAAATTATTTGAATATTTAGAAAGAGCAGAGAGTCCTTTACCAAGATTGTAAATTTGATGATCCCAGAGGTAGGGATTTGGGTATCAGGGATGGGCCAAAATAGTCAGTGAATAAATGAGTTATCAAATTGAACAATACTTACAGGGCTTAATTGACCCTTTTGGCACAGGGTCCGATACCGTTTCAGTTAGGAATTTTATGTCGAAAGCTGCTATTTTGGGAAAAGTACTCAGACAAAAAATAATGCATTGTAGGTAGAAATACAAAACTATTTTTGCATCGTGATGAAAGGTACATAGGCTCCAATTGTTATGTTGAATGTTAATAAAGATTATGAATGCTACGGTATTCTGTAAATAAAATGAAATAAAAACTATTAAAATTTAGATCTATGTACATGCAAAATCCACTTTGTAGAGATATGCCGTATTTTGCAGAATATAATACGCTTTGGTATTTAATAACCACCCCCGTTTTGGGGCCTGAAAATTGATGAAAACTCGCAATTCGTGTGTATAATACAGTGATTGGGAAGGCCATGCGCCCTGCGCCATAGTCCCATTCAGGTGAAAATTGGCGCATTAAATTATCTAATCCATGCGCCAAAGTGCGCATTCATTATCGATTGTAACTTACGGTTTGTTTTTTTTTCTCTAGAATTAATTGGGTACGACTTACTTATTTTTTGTACTTTCATTTTTAATTCCTATGTATTCTGATACACCGAATATCATTGGTTGAAGCAATACAAATCAAAATAGATAACCAATAAACTATTTCCTCTTACATAACATCTCATCACGTCTTCTCATGTTTATACTTTAGCGTTTAGGCATAAGTTTCGGAAGTCCAAAGATAGATAAAGAAACGACAGAAAGTGAAAAAAAACACCCACCAAATAATGAAATAAAAAACGAACGAGAGACCGTCTTCAAATACCAATGCTGATAAAAGCAATGATACCGTTGAGAAGGGGACATTGAAACAAAGTAGAAACATTTTCAAGAGCGGTGGAAAAAGATCGTGGTCATTGTTCAGAGTTTCAATTAAAACAATAATGTTCCACTGCACATTTGCTATTTATTAAAATATGTTGATGACCCATTAAATCTGAAAATGGCCCATTAAAAACTTGAACCGTGGGGCCATAGTCCCATAGGCCATTTTGGCCTTCCCAATCACTGAATAATATGCAGCAAAAACTTTGACCAAGTGGTATTCTGGACTTTATTCTTCGCGGTTAATTTCACTAGAAATCTTTGTAGAAATAATGTAAGTTCTCAACTTAAGCAAAGAATTTTCATGTATGTAGCGTAGCAAAATTTCTAAGAAAACAGTAATCGAATCTTTATATGTCATAGCGGTAATCTTCGCAGAATATCTTCGGGGAAATAATGTTAAATTCAGCAAAGCACCAGATTTCGTAGCATTAAAGTTTTAACGGACTCGATATTTTTTTTTGTTTGAACTTCAAATCAATTAAACAGCTGACGTTATGAAAATAAAATCAGATATCAACGGCAAACTAACAATTCAACTTTATGACAAACGGGATGATTTCAGCTTCTCCATATTCATGTAGCAATATTCCATTATCACCTGCATATGGTGTTTATATTTCTCAATTGATTCGATACACAAGAGCTAGTTCTGCTTATGGTCAGTTTTTAAATCGAGGCAAACTACTGACAAACAAGTTGATGGTGCAGGGGTTTTAACAGTCTGGTTTAAATTCAGCATTTCACAAAGTCTTTAGTCGTTATAACGATCTAGTTTCCCAATACAACCTATCATTGGGTCAAATGCTGTCAGACTTGTTTCAAACCCATTGTTAGTCCATTCTTGGCACACCGATTTTACTACGGATAACTCCGTTTACCTGATCAAGATAAAGGGCTCACGGCGGGTGTGATCGGTCGACAGGGGATGCTTACTCCTCCTAGGTACCTAATCCCACCTCAGGTGTGTCCAGAGGGTCCATGTTTCCATAACTCTTTATTTTGTATTGTCCATAGGAGTTATGAGATTGATCACTGTTCGTTATCATCACCTTTCATTAATGAACAAGCGTTCAATATGTCGTATAACACTACTAGAGCTGCGAAAAATGATGTACAAAGCACAGGCACTCAACGTTTTGATATCTATAATTTAAAAAATGTCTTCCTCTAACACTGTGGCCAAACGTCATTCGGATACAACCATTCCTACGCAGGATGCAATCATGCTTTTAACGCAGAGTACAACCAACCCTTACACTAATATACTGTGGAAAGTGTGTATGTTCGTGAGGAGGGGTTGGAAAGTGGTCCATATTTTTCTTCATGCAGATATATAGCCTATCAGGTGACGCAATAAATTCTGGTTTGAATGATAAGTAGCATTCGGTCAGATCCCCTACCATGTGTTCAAACACTTCAACACAGTTAGAAAATTTCGTGTAAATTTGTCGCAGTCCTTCGTTATCTAAATTTTGTATTTTAGAAAACAGAAAAGCCTACCTAAAATTCAATTCCATCAGTGAAAAGACAACATCATTACATATATGTATACCATAAACGTCATGAAGAAAACTGCAATTAAGTAGGAAAATCTTTAATAATCTTCTTCTCGACAACCACTAGGCCAGAAAAGTTCAAATTTACATGAAAGTTTTCCTAGTCCTAACATAGTGCAGATTCAAGTTTGTTAAAACCACGACCCCTGGGGGTAGGGGGGGTCACACTATTTGGAATATTGGGAAAATATTTAAAAATCTTCTTCTCAAGAAGCAACTCTTCCCCCTCTAGTCACCTCAGTTAAGCTATCGATCTTAATTATACATAGTGTTTACAAATAAAACATCTTATGTCATACTGTCATTTAATTTAATTCAATTGTGTTTTTAAATTCATTGTTGCATTGAATGCATTCCTCCTCTTACCCTTGTAAAGCGCCTTAGAGTAATTTGTTTTTTATAAGGCACTGTGTAAATTTTATCATTATCATTACTAACTGCTTAAGATTCTGAATTAAGTTTATTTGGGAAAGTTCAAAGTCAATGCCTGTGTATCAGTCCCAGTCTTGTTACCATCAACACACAATCAGACACGTAGCTGTCTTGTTACCATCAACACACAATCAGTCACGTAGCTGTCTTGTTACCATCAACACACAATCAGTCACGTAGCTGTCTTGTTACCATCAACACACAATCAGTCACGTAGGTGTCTTGTTACCATCAACACACAATCAGTCACGTAGCTGCCCATACGCCAGTACGCAGTTACCATCAACACACAATTAGACACGTAGGTGTCTTGTTACCATCAACACACAATCAGTCACGTAGCTGTCTTGTTACCATCAACACACAATCAGTCACGTAGCTGTCTTGTTACCATCAACACACAATCAGTCACGTAGCTGTCTTGTTACCATCAACACACAATCAGTCACGTAGCTGTCTTGTTACCATCAACACACAATCAGTCACGTAGCTGTCTTGTTACCATCAACACACAATCAGTCACGTAGCTGTCTTGTTACCATCAACACACAATCAGTCACGTAGCTGCCTATACGCCAGTATGCAGTTACCATCAACACACAACCAGGCGCGTAGCTGTCTTGTTACCATCAACACACAATCAGACACGTAGCTGCCTATGTATGCGAGTACGCAATTGCGTACACATAATTTACAGAGAGAAAGAGTTCTGTCGTTGAAATATTTGTGCCTCAAATATAACTTTGCGTTATAAGCAGTACATGTAGCTCCGATTTATGATTTAATCAACATTATAATGCCCATTCAATAAAATTGTGTCCTTTTTGAATTTCAAATTATCAACTATATGCACTGAAAAAAGTAGACAAACAAGGTGACGTCATTCATAAAACCCAGGGGCTTCCAGAACCACCAGACCTTTTGGCGTACGTTAGTTCATTTTCTTTCTGGCTACGCGCCTGACACCTCTCTCGAACTTTGTAACATATAAGGTTTTACAGATACATTATAATCACAGGATTTAAAAAAACTTTCGGAGGGTTAAACAGAACACATTATTTCACTAGGAAATAGTGGACTGAAATTGACAGTGTAATCCTTTACTTCAGTGAATTATTTGTGGAATATTTGTAAATGCTGCAGGCACTGGACGGGGTTCAGCTTTGAATGATCCAAAGATCAAGAACAGAGAACTCTTTACCTCCAACGCCTTGGATACCAACCCTGTTAATACACTAAGGTATTTGTTTTCATCTTAATACTTCAATATTGTCAATGAAAGGTGAAGATAACGAACAGTGATTGATATCATAACTCCTATAAGCAATACAAAATAGAAAGTTTGGCAAACACGGACCCCAGGATTGATTGATTGAATATTGTTTTACGTCCCTCTCGAGAATATTTCACTCATATGGAGACGTCACCATTGCCGGTGAAGGGTTGCAAAATTTAAGCCTATGGTCGGCGATTATGGCCATTGAGCAGGGAGGGATCTTTATCGTGCCATACCGGCTGTGACACGGGACCTCGGTTTTTGCGGTCTCGTCCGAAGGACCGCCCCATTTAGTCGCCTCTTACGACAAGCAAGGGGGTATTGAGGACCTATTCTAACCCGGATCCCCACGGAACGGGCCCCTGGATATACCAGATGTGGGATCAGGTACCTACGAGGAGTAAGCATCCCCTGTCATCCGGTTACACTCGCCGTGAGTCCTATATCTTGATCAGGTAAACAGAGTTATCCGTAGTCAAAATCAGTGTGTCAAGAACAGCCTAACAATCCTAATCGGTATGAAACAAGTCAGACAATGTGTGATCAATATTGACAGTGTGTGAGAAAGTTAATTTCCCATTGAAAAGTTTCCCTGTAGGGATGAAATGCAGTTTTCCATATGTACTAGCAAATTTTTAAGTGTTTGTGATTGCTATAGAGATGAGGTACGTGAATGTGGGAGTTATAATGATTTTGCAGTATTTCTGTATAAGTCATAATGTGGGTGAGTATGAGAATAAAACTGGCTTATCGATTGTATATTGCTTCTTTACAATAACCACCGACTCAGCAGTGGCAAGTCACAAAACTATGTCATATGTCCTCAACAACTTTCACTCAGAAAAATTGATAGAGGCCTAAGTCCTCGGGCCGTTACAGCAGAGCCCTCCCTATAGGTAACACGTATGCACACACATTTATACAGGTCAAGGTCAGTAAGATGGAATGTTTACAAACAAAAATGTTTCAACCATGTAAACAAGCTTAACTCGATATCTGTAGTCCATTCATCACCATGGAATTCCCCTTTATTATTGAACACAAAAGCTCGATCCATCAACTCGAAAATCGACGAAATACAGTGTGTCTGTGAACAATTTAGTGTTGATGTTGCTGTTATAACACAAACATGGCTGGAATCAAATATTCCTATCGAGTCAGTATCATCGAATGAATACCATCCGCCATAGTTTAAATCCCGTACAAGGGGGAGGAAGTAGATATTCACATCAAGGACAGGATCCCATTCAAATCTTGACGAACGGAGTGAGGATTATTTGGAGACTAAATGGGTGACCATTCAACCTCAGTGCCTCCCAAGATAGTTCTCTGTGATCATTATTGGAGGAATCTACCACCACCCCAGACGCAAGAAATGGGCCGATGATACCTCGCATCCTGGCAAATTTGGAGAGGATCCTGCAGAAACGTCCAGATACAGGCATAATACTGACAGGTGATCCTAACCAGCAGATACACCACACCCTCACCAGCAGATACACCACACCCTCACCAGCAGATACACCACACCCTCACCAGCAGATACACCACACCCTCACCAGCAGATACACCACACCCTCACCAGCAGTTTCAATCTTATCCAGATAGTGAAAATACCAGCAAGAGGAAGAAAAACTCTTGATAAAATTCTAACCAACTTGAAACTATTTTATAAGGATCGTTTCCGATAGGGGCTCTCGGAACACCACACCACGAAACTATTATTGCACCTCCATGTGAATTTGAGGCACAGAAACCAAGTGTTGCTTACAGAACTTCAAGGCATGCTACTGTCAGCCAAAAAAAAAAATGGAGGTTGCAAAATGATTGATTGATTCAATATTGGTTAACGTCCCTCTCGAGAATATTTCACTCATATGGAGACGTCACCACTGCCGTTGAAGGGCTGCAAAATTTAGGCCTTTGAGCAGGAAGGGATCTTTATCGTGCCACACCTGCTGTGACACGGGATCTCGGTTTTTGCGGTCTCATCCGAAGGCCCGCCCCATTTAGTCGCCTCTTACGACAAGCAAGGGGTACTGAGGACCTATTCTAACTCGGATTCCCAAGCGCTAAAGGATGTCAAGTGGGAAGGCCTGTATTTCTTAACAACATGGGAGCAACAATTGGAATTCTTCAAGTCAGTCCTCTTTGAAATTATAGACAGATGTGTATCCCTCAAAACCAAGACCATACAATCAAATGACAAACCGTGGGTGACTCAAGATTTTAAGGCACTGGTATCTAAACGCCAAGCAGCCAAATCCATCGGTAACCATGAACTATATAACCAACTAAATAACTCAATCAACAAGAAATTCAAAGCCCTGAACTCTGACTTCTACAAAAACTCAGTAGACGAAATGTGCAGATCGGACAACAAACAGTGGTGGAAAATAGTCAAATCAGTCATAGGACTAGGTACGAAAAACGACACTTTACAAAATCTAGCCAACACCAGGTCTGAAGGAAACATTTCAAAGCTTTCAGATGAAATAAGTGCGTTTAAGAATCTGGAACTGCTCAGAGAGGTCAGACTGACCCAATTCCGGATAAATTCATCCTTACACCAGATGAAGTGGAAAAACAGCTTTCCAACATCAAAATAGCCCAAGCTATGGACCCCGATTCCATTCCAAACTGGATTTTGAGAGCACTTTCGACACCATCGCAAAGTCATTATGTGCCCTATTCAACAGTTCCTTGAGAGAAAGTTTCACTCCTGCAATCTGGAAAAGGGCATATCCGGTCCCTATACCTTAAGTAAACCATGTATCCAATCCTATAAAAGACTTACGACCAACATCTCTCACACCTGCTCGCAAAATTAATGGAACAACATCCTGTGCAACATCTAAGAACAACATGTCCTAATATCGATCCCAATCAATATGGTGCTAAGAGTGGAAGCTCAACCACCCACGCACTTCTATAGATTCCACAGCCTATGCACGAGGCCGCTGATGACAGTATCAAGTTTGTTCGACTGTTGTGCATTGATTTCAGCAAAGCCTTCGATCACAACAAGTTGTTGAAAAAATAGAAAATAACGACGTACACCCAGTTATGAGTAATTGGTTCAAAAGCATTTCATCCAACCGTCAACAATGAGTGAAAATTAACGATATAAAATCCGAATGGACAGAAATCAACGGAGGAACGTCTCAAGGAACACTGTGCAGCCTGGAATTATCCATCTATTTGGTGGCCGACCTTCAAACAAGCGTTCCAAATGTGAAGTGTATCGATGACACCACCTTCGCTGAAATATGTGTTAAAGGAGAACCATCAGAGTTACAGGAAACAGCTGACAAGATCATATAGTGGTCCAAGAGAAATCACCTCAACATCAATACTGTACTTCCAAAACAAAGGAACTTATGATCTCATTTTGGTAAGAAGCTGGAGTTTCCTCGTCTGATCATGGAGGGTAAAGAAAATGAACGAATATACGAAATCAAATTGTCAGGTGTAATTATTAGCGACAACTCGAAATGGGATGCTCATGTAAAATATCTTGTAGAGAAAGCCTCTAAACGTCTTTTCTATCTGCACCAATTAAAGTATGCGGGTTCAAATGAAAAAGAACTGGTCAGTGTATACAAAACACTAGTGAGATCAGTGTCTGCGAGTATGTGTGTCCGATGTGATTGCATGTGTTAGCGCAATGTACATGTAATGGCAGCTCCACCTCTGACTATTTAACCCAGTTTCTCTTTACTTACTCAAGTTCTACTTTTACTATTTGTTGAGCTCTTGGGCATTATCATGTTATTCGCTCCGCGGATCGAATTAGTTTGACGCTATAGGCGTTAACGTCAATTTGCACGATTAGGGATATTAGTGTATATTCATTAATTACAACCCAAACACTATGTAGTGAACACATAACAGAGAACTCGGGTGATAGACAGCATACTTTTCATGCCTCACAATCAATGCACGGGAACTGACTAAGAAAACAACTTGCGCGCTTTTTGGATATTCATTCCAAATTTGTTTTTAAGAAGAAACTCTCTCCCTCTGGCATAATCATGTTATTCGCTCCGCGGAGCAAATCAGTTTGACATGCTTGGTTTATACATGTTAACTATTGACATTTTATAATCATGCTATTCATTCCGTTTATAATTTAAGCAAAAATCATTCATTCACATTTACGGAATAAATGCTATAATTACATGTAAGCAGTGTTTTCCATTCATTTCATTTGAACAGGCCCATTTAGAATTGTAACAGGCCAGGGGGGGGGGGGGGTATGGAAATTTTGGAAAATTAGACGCAAAATCCTGCATTCTGAGGCATTTCAGGGGGCAAAATGACCCTTGTTCATATGCCACTTTTTAACCGACATTTTTAAATATATACCAAAGGGTTGAACATTTTTACCTCAGACAAATTAGTCACAGTGGTGTTAAATACACACCTTTGCGACAGTGTTTTCCATTCATTTCATTTGAACAGGCCCATTTAGAATTGTAACAGGCCAGGGGGGGGGGGGTATGGAAATTTTGGAAAATTAGACGCAAAATCCTGCATTCTGAGGCATTTCAGGGGGCAAAATGACCCTTGTTCATATGCCACTTTTTAACCTACATTTTTAAATATATACCAAAGGGTTGAACATTTTTACCTCAGACAAATTAGTCACAGTGGTGTTAAATACACACCTTTGCGATGTTTTGACTGGAAGAAATCATGTAATGTATTCGTTCGACGCTTCATTATTTTTCACTGCCATGTGTTTCTCACGCGCAAGGTGAGAGTTTAAAATATCGTCCAATCAAAATCGCCGTTTCAAAAAGCTCTCGATAAAAACATAAACAAGGAAGAAATATGAAAGATATTTATAGCCAACCAATTGCTACCGCATACATTCTTTGCAAAGATCGATCGTGTAAATCAACATCACTGAAATTGACAACATATTATTTTTTGATTTTTTATATTTGAACCGGCCAGAAAATCGTTTGAAACGGTCAATTTGGCCGGCGGCCGGTTCTTAGGGAAAACACTGTGTAAGTACGTAGAATACATGCTGATTCGTTCCGCGGAGCGAATAACATGAGTATGCCATCCCTCTCTAATCTTTACATATTATATCTAATGACTTACATTTACAACTCTCTCTCTCTCTCTCTCTCTCTCTCTACATATTATATCTAATGACTTACATTTATTCCGTAAATGTTACTTTTAGTGTGTGTGTGTGTGTGTGATTGCCGTTTCGCTCCGCTATTGGTTTATAATTCACTATACACGTTATATTGATATTTCAATGCTAGGAACTTGTGATTTTGTGTCGGTATATACATGTATTATGTTATTCGCTCCGCTTTCATCATAGTTTTACTTAATCCCCCCAAAGGCCCATTTTTCTGTTTTATCCCCCCCCCCCCAAAAAAAAAAACCCTTTCCCGGGGGAAAACTTCCCCTTTCAACGCATTTTATAATGTTGCTTCTGTATATATATGCTCATGTCTTCCGCTCCACTATTTGCTTATAATCCATTGTACACATTGTGGTTGACGTGTTACAAAACAAATGTCTTCATTGTGGTGTATATCTCATCTTAACAGGTAAGAAACACACTAATATCCCAAATTGTGCAAATTGGCGTTAACGTCTACAACGTCAAATTAATTCGATCCGCGGAGCGAATAACATGACTGGTCAACAGGGGATGCTTATTTCTAGGCACCTGATCCCACCCCTGGTGTTTGCCCAACTATCTATTTTGTATTGCTTATAGGAGTTATGATATTGATCACTGTTCGTTATCTTCACCTTGCATGATAATGCCAGCTCTTGTATTACAACTTATCAAATGACTGAAGTCACTTGTATTCTAAACAAAATTTTGATAAGTTATTTCAGTCATTGCGTTCACTGATCCGTGACTTTTTCGTGACTTTAATTTGTACAAATTGTCTTTCTTCTGTGTTGGATTTTATTGAGGAGTCGTTCCATGACTTTTCGTACGCGTGGATTTTACATGTACAAATTGTCTTTCTTTTGTCTTCACTTTTAATGTAGACTCGTTCCATGAACATGAGATATTTACCTGTACAATGTGTTTTGTAACACAATTAACCTACATCTAGCAGGTCGTACGAAAAATTTGTGTGTGCGAAGAGGCACAAAAGCTGGACATGAGACATATCCACAAAGTGTGTGTGTTAGGCAGTTTAGATATATTGAACATCAACAACAACTTGGGGTCAATATAGATAACCTGGTTTGTATTTCGTGTGACACACTCAGCACCCCCATATCTGCTGTAACAGTTACCGATGAACCATGTGACACTGTCCTAATTCCAGCATTCATACAACACCGGGCAAAGAAAATAGGCAAACGAATTTGTCGAAGTGTTTCTAACTTACATAAAATTTTATAAAAAAGTTAGCTAGTCTGGAACTGTCTCATTGTGTACTTTGAATTGTAGATCCACTAGAAATAAATCATTGTCCATCGAATAACATCGATCTCATGGTGCTAACTGAAACATGGTTAGGATTTGGTACAGATAATTCCGTTTTGTTTGACCTTACACGAGATTGGTATGATGTCATTCACAAACCAAGACTAGAAAGTAGAGGTGGGAGTCGGGCAATTGTTCACACAAAACAGATTCATCTGTTCATGTGAGTCCTGTGAACAAAGATGCCAAGTTCACACATTTTGAACATCTAGAGTGTTCTGTTGGTGTGAAAAACAACTTTGTTCGTCTTTGTATTGTATATCGTCCACTGCCATCGAGATGGAACAATCTCCGGAATTCAGTTTTCTCTGAAGAATTGGCCAACTATCTAGACAGTTTCGTGTTAATTCCTGATGAGTTATTAATCGCAAGTGATCTCAATTTCCATCTTGATGATCCCAGTGACAGAGATGTCAGAACATTTACAGATATTTTAAAGCAATGGGAGTTATTGCAGCATGTTTCTAATGCAACGTATTTTCATGGACATACTTTAGATGTGTTAATAACCAGAGATAATAGCCGAACTTTGCATGGAGTGCCGTTTGTGGCAGACCCTGGTATATGAGACAACAATGGCAACATTACTGGGGACCATCTTGCAATTCGTTCTTTGCTGCATCTCACCAAACCTCCAAGGGAGAGGAGAACTGTAGTTTTTCTGAAACTACGTGACATTGCAGAGCTGTGGAATTTTTTTTTCAGAAGCCTGTCATTCGGACAGACATGTTTATCAACTTTGCCTGTCCGAACAGATTTAAGCCTGTCCGAATATTAAGAGTTACAATTAACATAATTTATAAAACTGAAGTAACACACAGATCTCAGGTTTTAGAAGTTTATTATAACATGTTTTACACTAGTTTTCAAACTCAATTTCTAATTCTCTCACAACCTCTCTCACCATTCTTTCATTCTCATCAAAATCTTGCTCACATCTGATTCACACTCACTCTCTTCTTCATCATCCATTCTCTCACCTACTCTTATTCCATCCCTAACACTCGGTCTCTCATCTAATACTGCTCTCTGACTCTCACTGTCACTCTCTCTCTCTCTCATATTCACTTTCATTCACTATTTCAATCTCATCTGCATCATCTTTCTTCTTGGTGGGGTTTCTTCGATAATGAAATCTTCTCCTCTGTCTTGTGGTCGAAATCTAGAATACGTAGAACACGATTTTAAAATCTAAATGATAATAATTTGAATGAATGAACTTTAATTACTTGATCCAATTTGTTGTAACACTTGTAATAACTACTGATTTTTTAAACCAACCATCCTTCTGTCAATGGCGGGAGTTGGATCAAACTCTGCAACAGAGGGTGACTGCAATCGAATGATCATCAAATCATTCAAGTGATGTCCACTGAGAGAGTGTCGCCTGTCTGTCTTGATGAGCTTCATCAGATTGAACCCTGTTTCATTGAGGACACTGGTTGGAGGAAGACTATGGACCAAATCCAGCAAACTTAAAATGTTCGTGACACCAATGTCCCCAAACACAGCATGAATATCTTCCCATGTAGAGGCACGAAAGTTCTTCTTGAACCTAAAATATTTAGATTAAATTTTTAAATCATCTGGTATGTTTAATGTAACTAAAGAGATTTTTTTTCATTATATTCCAGAATAGAAGTAAATGTTAAAATTGATACCTCCTGTAGATGAGACATTTCAGCATCTGCCATTCCTCTAACAGCTTTTTGCCATCCACTCCAGCATCATGCAGTGTCTTCTTGAATCTCTCAGAAAGGACTTTAACATGTTGTACTCCATAAGCTGATTAAAAGAAGAGAAGATATTATTAAAATCATGTTTTAAATCTAAGTAAATATGATTTCGTTTTCTCGAATAGATTCATTATTCAATATTTCAATGCCACTATGATTTAAATTTATAGTTTTTAATTCTTTGAATAAGTTTTAAAACTACAATGATTACTACCTGTAGCAAGATGAACAACACTACTGTTTTTTAAAACAACATACCCCACAAAATGCATAGGCTGGTATATATTTTTGGATTGATGAGTATTACCTTTTAAATTTTCATGAGGTGAGGATCTTGTCTCACCATACAAAAAATCACTTTGTTTCTATAAACTCTAAAAGAAAAAGTGAATAAACTCTCAAACAAAACAAAAATTAACTCAACATCAACAAAAAAAGTAACTAAAAAACCAACTGTAGTAGCATTCACACTTCCTTTTTACCTTCATCATTCTCACTTGGCTAGTTCTTAAGACTCCCAATAGTAGTTGCATCAAGGATGTCGTCATGAAGATCTTGATATCGTTCATCAATTTTCTGAAGCATACGCTGTTTTACATTGTTGCTTGTTGTCTCTACATTAAAGGCATTTCCCTTCAGTTGAAACCCTGCACACTCCTTTTTCTCCACAATTTCCTTCAACTTCTCACTGTTGCTATATGAAATAATGATAATGATTAAACTTTCATTGTTGGTACATAACATATATATATATATATATATATATATATATATATATATATATATATATATATATATATATGCAGCAAATCTAAAAGTATCTACTCACTTTGCAGAATACTGTTTGAGAAAATCTCCTGTTGCAGCAATTGCAATCTTTGCATCCCCAATAGTTAAGTCCTGTCTTTGGAGAGTGAGAGACAATCTCACTAATGGACTGATGATTTCCTGAATTAAAATGTTAATTAAAGTAATACTGGGGGTAGATTTCAATTTTTTAAAATGTGAATTTCAAGTGTAGAGTGCTAAGTTTTTTTTTTTAAATTACCTGCAAGAGAACTGCAAATGTAATAATTGATGATGATACAAGCAGTCTTGCCAAACCATTAGCCTTTGCATTGGAATGTGAAGCATCTTGGAGATGGCTGACAAAAGCTGGATAAGATCTGAAAAATGTGTCTAGAGCACGCTGCATGTGTGGAAGCCATCTGCTCCCATTCACCCGGTGTGGCAAAGTACCCTTTAGAGCCAATACCTGAAAAAAGGATTAATTAATTAATAACAGGGGAAAAAAATCATTGAACTCATAAGACTTGCTAATTGATCAATGCTTAGTAATTCAAAAAATGATGTTTACATGTATCTCACCTTCATACAGTCTCTCAAATTCTTTCTCTGCTTGGCACTATTTTTATAAAAATAGTAGAGTCCTAAGAGGAGTGTAGAGAGCTGAACGTACTGACGATCATCTTTAAGAGCATCCTTGTGAGCAAGCTCCAATCTATGAGCTAAACAGTGAACACCCAACATCTCAACGTAGTCCCTCTTGAGAAGTGAAACAAGGCCGTTATGACGTCCAAGCATGTTCGAAGCCCCATCACATCCAAATCCTACTAACTTGTGCATTTGATCGGCTAGCTTGTTTTCTTCAATTTTCTCTTTCACAAATTCCAACAAATCCAGTGCACAAGTTGATCTTGGCTCACCAATGCATAAGAATTTCAATTCTATTTTCCCATGCACACAGCATCTGATAAACAGGGTTTCTTGTTCAATAGTACCACTGTCTGTTGATCCGTCCATTGTTATGGAAAAAAACTGAGAGTTCTGAACAGTTCCAACCACTTCACTTTTCACAGTTTCAGAAATGCATTCCAAAAATGCTGTGGCTGCCCAACGATTGTTGTAAGTTGTGCCGTGTTCTAATCCTTTTCTTTGATCAAGTGCATTAAGCCATGTAAAGTCCGATATTGGCCTATTATATTTAACTAGGGCGTGAATATTTCTGAACTTCGTTTCTAACGACTGCCGAATAGATTGGTCCATCGACACTATAGCCTTGTGTGCTTCAGATTGTTTATTTTCACGTACATTCTCTTTAGCATAGAAACGCTCAACTGCTTGACGATGAAATCTGGAATTTTCATGATCAATTATCCCTGAGTATCGAAAGTTAACTGAACCTGTAACAAAATTCTGCACATTCCGACATTCGCCCATCCCGTGAACTTGGCACAGGTTACAGGTCATTTTCTCACCATCAAACTGTAACCACTCTCTACCTTCTTTCCAGTCCTCTTTAAATTCCCTCTTTCTCTGTTTTTCATACTTTAACTTACTATTGTCCACATCTCTTTTTCTTTTTGATGCTTGGCCTGGTTTTGATCCCGGTGTAAATTTGATCGGCCACGACGCCATACTTTCGCGCGGTTCCCTGGTTCCCTGTCTACTATGCGTCGTTGTTAGTGAGCCAGGGAACCAGACAAAAGTTTCATTTGGAGATCCTCGAGTGGCTTCCACCTCACACATTGTATAGGCCTAAAGCATTGCGTAGTGAAGTCCTCCGAGGATTACCGATGCATAAGAAACGACAACTCTGGATAAAGACTGTTTACACGGTGGCATTTTGTGTTTTTCTTAATGCGGGCGGCGCAAACAACATCGGTCATGCGGTCCGACATTTAACCAACTTATGTCGGTCACGGCCAAATTAAGCCGGTCTTGCCGGCATGACCGGCAGTTTTCCACAGCTCTGCCATTGATATCAATAAATTAAAAAAAACGATCCGAACTTTTCAAGTTTCATAAAGGAAGATAATTCACTGAAGAGCTTACTCTGTGCTGTAATGCATTCCTCCAAGCAACCATCGATATTCATGCACCTAAGAAAAATCAAAGGAGATCATCCCATGGTTTACGGACGATCTTCATTCTGCCAAGAGTGACTGTCGGAGGGCTGAACAGATGATGAGACGAACAAAATTGTCTGTCTACAGGAGAAGTGTATGCAAGTTACTAAACTCTTGCTACATTGTAAAACACAGTACTACAATAACAAAATTCAGGAATTAGGCAGCGACTCGAAACAACTATATATTCAAACTTACAAACAATCTCATGGGAAATACAAATGTGTCAGGTTTTACCTGTTCATGATAACGAACTTGATCTTACATCCAAATTTGGTGAATACTTTATTGATGAAATTCAGAAACTTTAGAGATAGTCTATGTTCGTCGATCACGCCCCCTTCTATGGAAGTAGATCTCTGCGTTGACATTAAGTTTGATGGTATTCCTTTGGCAGTGTCGGAGCCAGTGTCGCTTTCTCCGGTGCGTGATATTGTCGGTGGTGCTCCAACAAAGTCCTGCGAATTAGACCCAATACCCACGAAAGTTTTAAAACAATGTTTGGAGTGTGTTTTACCAATCAAATCTTTCTTGAAATCGAACGTGCCATCGAATTTCAAAAAAGCTATAGTGCGACCATTAATTAAGCACCAAGGACTTGACAAGGATGAATTAGAAAATTACAGACCTGTATCAAACTTACCTTTTCTAACTAAAATATTGGAACAAGCAGTGTCAGCTCAACTTGAAAAACATCTGAACCCTCAACAGCTTCACGACCCGGTGTAATCTGCCGCAATAGTCACTCCACAGAAACGACTCTATCACGGGTTCACCATTATATTACCTCAGCATTGGACGGGAAATCGTGATGCTTGATCTTTCAGCTGCATTCGACCATAATATTCTGATCAGACGTGTGGAGTACGCTTTTGGTATCACGGAATCGGCTCTGTCATGGACCAAGTCTTATTTTTCTGGTCGAAGTAAAAAAAAAATTGCTGTTGGATCTACAGTATCCAAAGAGTTCCTACTCCACTTTGGTGTTCCACAGGGTTCTGTATTAGAACCTCATCTATATTGTATGTTCTCCAAACCAATCGGAGAAAGTTGCCGGAGGCATAATATGTGTTATCATTGCCACGCGAATGAGACTCAGGTATACTTGATCATACATCCAAACGACAGCTGGGACAGCATTGCAGAAAGACTTCAACGATGTCTTTTTGATATCGACCACTGGATGCAAAACTACATACTCAAGCTAAATCAGGGAAAGACAGAACTTATTATCTTTACACCAAAACGCAAATCTCGTGAATTCTCGGGATATCAACTGACTTTCGGTGGATCTGTCGTCACTAGTGCTTAATGTGTCAAAATTCTTGGGATGTTTTTCGACAACACACTTAACATGGAGTGTCAAATTAGTGCATCGACTAAATCATGTTATTTCCAACTCGAGATGGTCAAAGTTATGGGTGAATGATCAGAAAAAATATTGAATATACCTGTAGAAAAATCACTGATACTATCAAACGATACTTTCTGTCAATAAGTAATCGGTCGCACTGTATCTTCTAGAACAATAAAATGTAAACTCACCAGCCAAATCCCCGGGGTATCCGCAGCCTGAAGATCTGCACAAATCTAGCAACTTTCTATCGTAATTATTTATACTAGTATCAGAATTACATCGTTTACGAAGCTCTTTGCCATTTTCATAAACAAAAGGCAAATTTTGACCGGGAACAATAAACTTTAAACAGTCATCACTTATAAAATCGTCTCCTTCGCCTGTCCTGGCATTGAAATCTACCAAAACGTATACAAAACCCATATCTTTATATTTACTGATGGAATCTTCAATTACATGGAAAATACAAGTATCAATATGGTAATGGTCGTAAAAACACTGTGTTGAGGTGGTAAATAACATAAAGCAAAATATACATATTTTGCCTCGATACCAGTTTTAACTCTATCATGAATATTTTCGACAATGAAAATATTTGGAGAAAGGTGAGTCTTACAATACAGAACTATACTGCCACCTTTCTTGGGAAAATAAGGCTATCATAGATTTCCACAGCGTCGTCAGAGTTTAGCCAACACTCACCAAGGAATATTAAGTTGTATCCGTTGATTATGGAGATAAAGTCTGAATTAGTCAATTTACCGCTAAGTGGCCGACAAATGTTCCATGATATGACACTAAGTTCACTCACCGGACATCCCTATGCCATGGAACCACCGCCGCCATGAGAGGGGTTTATGACACGAGACGTGGTCTGCGGGTCCAGTCATTGTACTGTAGTCTTGTTCTACATCATGGAAAAATATTTTAGTTTAGCTATGGCTTTGCCACGAAAGAGGTTTCTGTTGAATAAGAAAATAAGCAAATTATTAAATACCACGGAAACCGTCCGAAATGTACACAACAGGAAACCGCCAATTATTTACTATTTTATAGGAAAAGTCCATAAAAAGGGAGGACAATGGATGACATTTTGGCTGCAAAGGATGAAATACTCGTTGATCTTCGTCCAGTTAATGACGGCTCACCTGCAAGGAAACAGCCATGCGGTGCGCTAAATACCGACACTGGACAATGTTTTTAAATAAATAAGAACATTCTGTGTATATGTGTCCTGTATGTGTATTGCTTTGAAATGAAGCCGTATTATTGATAAAACTATTTTGATCATGTTAGAAAATTTGAACAAAAATACGAGATATTTTTACATGAATTTTGTACGTAAAGGAAAGATAACTCTTACATATACAAGAATAGTAACTCTTTCTCCTCAAGATGGCGGAAATTCAATTCATCGCCAAATTCGTTATAACGCCCTAAATTCAAAAGAACAAAAAGGTGACGGTGTATGGAAGGTTGACTGTATTACATACATCACGATTTGTGATCTTGTTCTTTTTACCTATTAAATTCTAATTGACTCTCAGTGTGAAGGTGTTTTGTGTAGGCAAATATAATAAAAGAGAAAATTGAAACTACATATTGATATAATTGATGACAGAAAAATTGAAAACGATATGAAATACATTGAATATACTTTTGTGGTTGTAGAGGAAAGTGTAGGGTTGAACACGTCAAAGAAAACTACTCTGCAAAGAAGCCAAAAGAGGACACGTTCATCTGTGTTCTAGAGTGTAGTCTGGAAACCAAAAAACTGGCCACCACGCAGGATGAAATTCGTGTGGGTTCGAGCCACCAGGTGAGCAAATTTACCTGTACATAGTTTTATTAACACCTGCATACCAGAGCAGATACTGGGTTTTGTTTATCAGAGTAAGACATATTTCCTTTTTTCTTATATCTATGCATGACTGATGCAATATATAGATATCCTACGAAAGAAAGATATTTCTATCGTCCACATCCTCAATACACAAACGTAGATGAATAGTTAATTCGCGTCTGCTTGTTATGAAATGATAATCATGAAAGCGTGATGTCTACAGTGGCGGATTCAAGGGACGCAGCCGCCCCCCCCCCCCCCTAAAATTTTCAAATTTACGGTAAATCTTGGTATATTGTATAGACAAATTTTTAAAAGATAAAAGAAGCAATAATTTCTTCTACTTCCGGAGAAATAATTAACAAAATCTTTTGATTTTTTGAATCACTTTATTGGGAAATCTTAATTTTTTCCAAAAACCCTTAAAATTTTCGTCATTTGATTAATTTCACCTTATAAAAAATGATAGAAAATAGTATAAATGACTAAATAGGGGACAGATTTCAAGCTCTATAAAACCTGTAAAATCCAGGAGTTTTCGGGACTGGACCAACTGGGGGCCTCAATGCGGCCCACAGATCCCCTGCCTCATAAAGTGACGCCCCCGTAACCAAAATTCCTGGATCCACCCCTGGTCCAGCATCCTCGAGATTTGTTATTATAGTGTTAATATAGTATACAGACGTCATAACTTATTTACAGACATAAGTGTCTGGTTTACAAATACTCGGGGTTTTTTTATACAAAGAGGAATAACTCTAATATTATTCACTCAATCACTGCTTGGTTGATTTTACTGCGACCACCGTACATGTAGGTGCCAAACTTAGGGTCGTGGGGTTCGTTTCCGGCTACTACTAATCAGAGTTTATAATTTAATGGTACATGTATCTATTGTTTATTTATATGTATACCAATTAGATAAAAACATAATTATGAAATAATATTGTATTATTTGTCTAAAGTATTTGTGTGTGCTTGCTCCGTCGGGAGATAGCATATACGTTAGTGTTTTTGCAGCTAATGCGCATGCCTGGGTGCCATAATGTGGCTTTCTGGGAGTTAGATTGACCAGTAGTATCGAAAGTCTCGTGCAACCAGACGCTCTGCTTTGCGGAGACAGCCGAGTGTCTGGTTGAACGAGACTATAGTCTCGAATTTTATTTTACAGTAAAAATCCATATTGAAAACTTTTTACACAAGTAATAGAAATGTGTTAAAACAATTTACAGGTATAAATCTGATTTTATATTGCGGACTAATTATATCTAATTATAGCACACGTGTTCTAGATATTGATATTATCAGATGTAGGCTGATCCCTGCTCCCGCCATTGATCACTCGTTTTGTGGTCCCCAAAACGAATGATCAATAAGTGGCGGGGGCGGGGACAAGACTATGTTACAAGTTGTCTAAAAGATCTTTGTTTTACATGATGATATCATTGATTGATTGAATATTGTTTTAAGTCCCTCCCGAGAATATTTCACTCATATGGAGACGTCATCATTGCCGGTGAAGGGCTGCAAAAATTTAGGCCTTTACTCGGCACTTATGGTCATTGAGCAGGGAGGGATCTTTATCGTGCCACACCTGCTGTGACACGCGACCACGGTTTTTACGGTCTCATCCGAAGGACCGCCCCATTTAGTCGCCTCTTACGACAAGCAAGGGGTACTGGGGACTTACTCTAACCTGGATCCCCACGGGATGGTATCATTGATAACGTTTGTACACGTGCAATGTTTTAAATACCACGTTGTGCATTCGATCGGGTCGAACACCCAAGAACCAGATCAAAAGATTGAAAACGTCGTTTTAGGATAAATACATTATGTACATGATATTTAATCTCAGAAATCGTTCCATTCAGATACTTGGCTTTGCTACCTGATTCTGGATAATGTACATGTAGTTTCCCTGGATGATTTTCCTTTTCCGTGAATGCGAATGACCTCGCATTTGTTAGGGTGAAATGCCATTAACCAATTTCTACACTATCCCAACATCCAAAAGTATTACTTATTTATGTAATATTTAATCTTTCTATCACGTATTGCAATGTAAACCAACCGATAAATTAAATTCCCAAACATTACACTGTACTTGCAGAAAATAAAGGTCCTTAAAAATCTATAAATTCTAAGTACTTTAAATTACTATGATAGACATTAATTAAACATTTCTTGTGACCTCTACTTGCATAGTAGATAACAGAATGGCGCTAGCGCTCTAATCTTTTTAAAAGATAAGCTTGTTGGCAATATTTTGACCAGAAAACAACACTCAACTTATTTTAAGATTTATGGCATCCCGATTCTGATAATTATTTTGTTTTGGAGAAAGCATTGAGCGATGTGACATTTTACATCAGTATGCAATGATTGGTATAGTTAGTTGGAATTCATGATTTTTTTTTTTATTTTCTTGTTATCTTTTCCCTTTTTCTTTGTTTTGGGGATTTTTATGTCTTTTTATCATTTCCCTTTTATTTCCACTTTCTTTTTCTTTTTTGAAGTTCTCTTTTTTTTATTTGCTTAATTAATCCATCTATTCATTTTCCGTTTTGTTTTGTTTGTTGTTGTTTTTTTTTTTTAAAGGTTTTTGTAATTCAATATTTGTAGAACTTTTAACTATCCATATGAATGTTACTAGATCTTACGATGTGGACGTGGTTCTATTTTAGGATCCTTCTTTTGTTTGTTTGTTTTCAATTTCATTAGATTTTTGTCTTTGGTTAATTTCTGTAAGATACTTTTTTTCTCTATTGGTTGAAGAGTTTGACTTGTAGACTTTTACTCTTTTTGTTTGCCCAGGCATCTTCGCAATGGTTGCTACTTTAGAAATGATTAAAGATGCGATAGATGATGCTGGAATGGTGAGGTTTAGGAGTCTATGAAGCATTCTCTGTCTTTAGATGCTATGGATGATCCTGAAATGGTGAGGTTTAGGAGTCTGTGAAGCCTTCTCTGTCTTTGATCTGCCGCTAAGTTTACCCAAACTTCATTTGCCACTTTAAAATTTCTGCTGACCCTTTTATGCTGAAATCACCTCTTCAGTGCAATGAGTTTCGGATATTGGGTATTTGATTAATCTCCAGATCTTGGAGTAAACCAATCAGTGTCGGGAGTTTCGTGATTTAAACCAATCAGTGTCGGGGGTTTCGTGATTTAAACCAATCAGTGTCGGGAGTTTCGTGATTTAAACCAATCAGTGTCGGGGGTTTCGTGATTTAAACCAATCAGTGTCGGGGGTTTCGTGATTTAAACCAATCAGTGTCGGTAGTTTCGTGATTTAAACCAATCAGTGTCGGGAGTTTCATGATCTAAACCAATCAGTGTCGGGAGTTTCGTGATTTAAACCAATCAGTGTCTGGAGGTTCTTGATTTTCCAATCTGTTTGCAGCTTAATTACATTGTTATAGAATTCTTTGTTGTTTGTCCACAAAGTTTGGAATCCTAAAATTTGTTATTTTCCTCGGTATAAAAATTTCTTTGTTTGCTTTCTGAAGGAAAGCATTGAGGTAAGGCAGGTTGTACCTTGAATTTAATTTTCAATTTCTTTGTAGACAATGTCAGTTTCAAGGGCGAGAAGTCCTTACAATATCCTGAATTTCTTGGTATGTGAGACTGTTTTTCATATTGTGCCTTAAATTGTCTTTCAAATATTTTTGCAAAGGGTGCGTATTGATGCCGGAAAACAAGAGTTAATTGCATTTATCAGGGCTTTTTCTCCGTCAGTTCCAAATATCGGTATTTTTGTAGGATCTGTATCATGAAATTGACTCTATAAATGTGATAAAAATCGTTGGTATGTGTGATAGCGTCCGTACCAGTGTAGGTACATGGGTCCAAGCATTAATGGAAGATTCGTTACTTTAGTTCTTCACGATGTTTTTGTTTTTAAATGTCGTCACGGTCAGGTAGCAAGAACCAACGTGGAATGGTCGATCAATTCCAATAGTGTTGTGATCACCTCGACGGTCAAATTCTATTTATTTTGAGAATGCTTTTTCTTTTCATAATTGTACTTCACATTTCTGGCAGTTTTAAGCGAAATTGGGTCATCTGGAATGGTATGTTGAACCTCATTCTTTATATATCTAGGCGGTTGGTTCTTGTCTAGGTTAGATTGTATTTTATTATATGATTGAATAATTCCTAGCTCTCTAATTGGCTGAGATTCAACAATGTAGAAATCATACTACGTTATGTTTACCTGCACGTGACCTTCCAGGTGAACATAAGGAATTATTTTTTCCATATAGGACCAAAAATAGGTCGGGAACTTCCAATTTGACGCGATCGATTATACTTATTTTTGCCGTCCAATGAAATTCCGCGTTTCTCACTGGGTTCATCTAAAATTTCATCAGGTTTGTTTTCCGGTCGTCACATTAACAATCTTGAAGGGTTTTTTAATCATTTAATCATATAATAAAACAATTATTGCTGTTTTTGAGGTCAATACGATGATTTAGCCACCTTCGAAGTACAATATTCACCTCGCCCATCGGGCTCGGTGAATATTGTACTCCTCAGGTGTCTAAATCATCGTATTGACCTCAAAAACAGCAATAATTGTATAATGTCGTATGTTTACTCTTTGGTATGGAATGTCGCTCTTGGAGTTGCCGTGGATGCAAGGTCGGTCGACATGGTAAGCTCCGATGTACTCCACGAACGCTGTTTCCAGGAAAGGTTGGTTTTCAATCCACATCATTCTTTCGGTATTTTTCTTCCCTTGTTAGGGTGGGATACTTTCTTTTCACCAATCTGTTCCTCGCTAGGCTGTGGTGAAATTGGCATCGTCTTTCCTTTCAGCAGTCTGTTCCTCGCTAGGCTGTGGTGAAATTGACATCGTCTTTCCTTTCAGCAGTCTGTTCCTCGCTAGGCTGTGGTGAAATTGACATCGTCTTTCCTTTCAGCAGCCTGATCCTCGCTAGGCTGTGGTGAAATTGGCATCGTCTTTCCTTTCAGCAGTCTGAAATGCTATCCATATTTCTCACGTCTAACGTTATGGTAGCCAAGTTACGTCTTGAGGAAGAACTCTGGTTTTGTTACATGTATGTTTTTTCCTGCTTCCAAGTGCTGCAATCATCCGGATATGATGAATTTTGTCGTCTGCCCTTCCCTTTGCATTTTATTTATCATTAAAGGGACTGGTTCACGATTTTTGAAAACAATATTTTGCATTTTTGATGTTAAACATTAAAAATATATCTCATTTAATGTTGGCAGCCAAAATTTGACCTTCTGAATGCAAGAATAAAAGAAATATTTTAGCCTTAAATCTGTGTTATGTAAACAAAGACTCCAGTCTTTTTCTGTATACAAACAAACCAGTGAAATATTAATTTTGTAATAAAAAGCATCTCAATTTTGCCTAGTCACATATATTAACTTTTAGATGACACATTCTACCCAAAGAATGCTTGAAATGTGAAAGATATAATAAACTTAGATCGATATCCTTTTCTTTTGAAAATTTCGTAAACAATAACATACCGCAATCTTTGTTTACAAAACAAATAACAAACTCTCTAAAATGAGCTTCTGTGATAATGTATAACCTCAATTTTTATGCGAAATCTTTTAAACACACTAGACAGTAGGTTTTAATCGTTAAAAGTGAAAAACAAAATTTTGGGGGAAATCGTGAACCAGTCCCTTTAAGAACAAAGAATACACTTTCCTTGACGCCTTTTGAAATGTCTGCAACTTTGGTTAATTTATTCTTTTTCAATTTGCTGGTCCAATGACAAAAACTTTCCATATAAAGAATTTTTATCGGGGATTTTGTATGACTGGTATACATTCTCTAGAGATGTTACGTCCATACACTGTAAATCGGCTGATGGTGTCGATACACTGTAAATCGGCTGATGGTGTCGATACACTGTAAATCGGCTGATGGTGTCGATACACTGTAAATCGGCTGATGGTGTCGATACAATGTAAATCGGCTGATGGTGTCGATACAATGTAAATCGGCTGATGGTGTCGATACAATGTGATTTATTTATAGTGTCCTTGTTTGACATGAACAACATTTGCATGTTCTTTTTCTGTTACTTTGTCATCACAGCATTTAGTTTGAGAAAAAGATGACACTGGGTTAAGTGAAGGAAACTCTTCTTCATTGTCAAGGTCAACCGTGTTTGCTCGAATACAGCTTGATTCCAACATTCAAACTAGATGCTGTCACAAGACAGTAATACCCGCACACAAGTGTTTGCCTTTAAATATACTCTTCGTCATACTGGTGTTACTGGCAAAGAAGCCACAATCGTTATTTTATACTTTACTTGATTATACATGATTAAATTAAGTATAAAATGCTCAGATGAGATGTAGCCAATCCTAAACCATATCATCTCTCACTGCTCATGTCAGAATAGATAAACCATTGACTAATGGAAATATGAAATGATCTCCACCTTTACATCATATTACTGTTGGCACTGGCTTCAAGTTATAATAAAATCTATCTATCTATGTATCTATATATCTATAATAAAATCTATCTATCTATATATCTATATATCTATAATAAAATCTATATATCTATACTAGGGTTATATGTATACTGTTTTTGTCCTGTCTGTCATTTTGTAATTGTCATTCTGTCTGAAACTTTAACCTTGCTAATAACTTTTGAACAGTAAGTGATAGAGCTTTGATATTTCACATGAGTATTCCTTGTGACAAGACCTTTCCGTGGGTACCAACATTTGTGACCTTGACCTTGGAGTTTGACCTACTTTTTGAAAACATTAACCTTGCTAATAACTTTTGAACAGTAAGAGATAGAGCTTTGATATTTCACATGAGTATTCCTTGTTACAAGATCTTTCCGTTGTTATTGAACCTTTTGACCTTGACATTTGACCTACTTTAATTTTTTTTTTTTACATTGGTCATAACTTCTAAATGGTAAATATTAGAGCTTTCATATTGTACATGAGCATTTCTTTTGACAAGATCTTTCTACTGGTACCAAGATATTTGCCCTTGTGACCTTGGCCATCTTCGGAATTGGCCATTATCGGGGGCATTTGTGTTTCACAAACACATCTTGTTTTTTTTATTTTTTAAAAAGTTCCTGATACCAAATTTGTGAATTGTTATTCAAGTTGTAAGGATATTTAATTATTTCTCTTCTTCAATTTGTTTGATTATTGATGTTATCTCTCTGCCCCTCCCCAAAAAGTTAAACTAAATATGACAGTAGAAGTTTCTGTTTGTTAATTTGTTTTAATTTTTAAAAAAGTGAAAAATAGATATTGAATTGAAATATTGAAAATTTTTGTAAATTAAATTGTCTCATTTCAATATACATCCCTAATATATATAGACCATAAGTACTTTTGCACTTAAAAATTAAAATTAAAAAGATAACTTACCTAGATCTATTTGTAGAAAGGATTTCTGCTTCAAAGTCTGAAACTCAGGAGCAATAGAGATCTAATGTTTAGTGACTAGGTATTTAAATCCTAATGAGTAGTAGTCACTAGCATGCATAGCCAGTGAAATCATTGAGTACAGTAGTAAATACTTCACAGAAAAGTTGTCTGCATAGATGATTTTTGTTGATATATTTAGAGGTGGGGATCAATAGTGGTGGACTTTTTAAATATGTTTGGTAAAATTATTGGGTCCAAAGTTCAGGAAAAATCTCTCAAACCATTTGAAACCTTTTATAATAATTGAAAAAAAATTATATTTCAAGAACAAGAGGTATACACTTTTTCAATACTTTATGCCAGAATGTTGAAATGTTATAAAATTGTGATCTATTGCTATTCTTAACTTTTACTGCTTTTTGAGTGAAAATGAAGCATTTATATTAACATTCTTTTCAATAAGAGGAACATTTAAATTAAATTATAACAAGAACAAAAAAAGTTTTTTTTAAAAACTTGGAAGGGCTATAACTTGATTATGAAGGATCATTGGTGGTTCATACTTGGTATAAAGATTGTTTATGACCTGAAAGTGTTTGATGACTTTGACCCAAATTCATTCCTGCAAGTTCAAGGTTACAAGCAGAAAAAGTATTAAAAAATTAATTGAGTTATAATTTTGTAGTCGAGAGTCATTGGAAGTTCGTACTTTGTACAAAGATTTTTTATGACTTGGGAGTGTGTCATAACCTTGACTCAAGGTCATTGATACCTTCCAAAAAATGATTTGGTCCATGCATAAATTGTAAGAGGAGTTCTGAAAACCAAGGTTTTTTGTACAAAAAGCATCATTTTCGACCCCCATTTGGCCCCCAGGACAAAAATAAAAATTTCAAACCCTTATTTCGCATCTACAGGACACCAGCAACCAATTTCCTAAAGATTATTAGGATACTGCTTAAAACGTAAAAAGAGTTCTGGGGACCTGAGTGTTCTTTTGTGCAAAAATGTCATTTTTCAACCCTCATTTGACCCCAGGGGTGTGAAAATAAAAATTCCAAAACCTTATTGCACATCTACAGGACACCAGCAATCATCATCCAAAAGATTATTAGGATACTGCTTAAAATGTAAGAGGAGTTCTGGGAACAAGGTTTTTTTTGTTGTTGTACAAAATCGTCATTTTTTGGCCCCCAGGGCAAAAATAAAAATTCCAAAACCCTATTGTGCATCTACAGGACACCAGCAACCATCTCCCAAAAGATTATTAGGATACTGCTTAAAATGTAAGAGGAGTTCTGGGAACAAGGGTTCTTTTGTGCAAAAAAAAAAAGAAGTCATTTTTCGACCCTCATCTGACTCCAGGGGTGAAAATGAAGATTCCAAAACCTTATTGCACATCTACAGGACACCAGCAATCAACTTCCAAAAGATTATTAGGCTACTGTGTAAAATGTAAGAGGAGTTCTGGGAACCAGGGTTTCTTTGTACAAAATCGTCATTTTTCGACCCCTATTTGATCCCTAGGGTGAGAATAAAAATTCCAAAACCTTATTGCACATCTACAGGACACCAGCAATCATTTTCCAAAAGATTATTAGGCTACTGTGTAAATTGTAAGAGGAGTTCTAGGAACCAGGGTTGTGTTAAAAAGCATCATTTTCGACCCCCATTTGGCCCCCAGGGTGAAAATGAAAATTCCGAAACCTTATTGCACATCTACAGGACCCAACCAATCATCTTCCAAAAGATGATTGGGCTACTGCATGAAATGTAGGAGGAATTCTGGGAACCAGGTTTTTGTTGTATAAACGTCATTTTTTGACCCCCGTTTTGCCCCCAGGGTAAAATTGAATATTCTAAAACATTATCATATATCTACAGTACACCACCTATCATATTCCAAAAGATCAATTGGTTACCACTTGAAATAAAAGAGCAGTTTGAGGAAGAAGAAAGTGTGACAGACGGACGGACGGACGGACGAACCAGGGTAACAACAATATACCCGAACTTTCTTTAGAAAGTGCGGGTATAACAAAATGATTTGGTGTCCATGTTTCAGTCCAACGTGTGGGTCCTCTCTACATGATCGTGATTGGTTGCTTTGAACTTTTCAGTCTTGGCTGGAATGTTCTCTTGAGGATAATTATGAAATTATCCAAAGGCCCATTCACAACAGGATATATGGACTTGACAGACTTCCCTATGACTGGGCATGCTACATGCATAGACTAAGCAGCTGAAAAGAGCATCTGAATAAATTTGATGGAGCAATCACTTATGGAATTATCTACGCTTTTTCAACATTAAGCAAGATCAGTTTTTTTTTTTTTGTTCTACGAGGGGAGGCGAACTCCTCGTGACCATATATAGCAACTGATACAGAGTTAAACAGGCAGTCTCCATTTCCTCCAACACCAACTAGAACAAGATCAGCCCAGTTGCTTCCCAGCAAAGATTGATTGTTTAACGTCCCGCTCAAGAATTGTTCACTCACATGGAGACATCATTGCCGGTGAAAGGCTGCAAAATTTAGGCCAATGCTCGGCACTTACGACCTTCGAACAGGAAGGGATCTTTATCGTGCCAAACCTGCTGCGACACGGGACCTCGGTTTTTGCGGTGTCATCTGGAGGACCCAGCAAAGAGACTACATCTTCATCTCTGCTCAGAGCCCAGCTTTTTGGAATCTTTGCACTGGAACTGAGGTTGTTATCGCAGAAATATTAATTCTAATCGAGCAGAATTATGAAGCTTTTTGCATCATTTCGGAATATCGATTATCTTTCCAGAGATAACTCCAAACCAAAGCCCCGTCAGGATTTAAATTACAACTGCTACATTACATGATGCCTTTTACTAAACTATCTTCTGTTACTTTACTAAGGCAATCTGTACATCCTTTGCATCAAGATGACAACTCCCCAACCAAGGAAAGTGAAAAATTATTTTTATACCATTGCACATAATGCAGTGTTTTCCCTAAGAACCGGCCGCCGGCCAAATTGACCGTTTCAAACGATTTTCTGGCCGGTTCAAATATAAAAAATCAAAAAATAATATGTTGTCAATTTCAGTGATGTTGATTTACACGATCGATCTTTGCAAAGAATGTATGCGGTAGCAATTGGTTGGCTATAAATATCTTTCATATTTCTTCCTTGTTTATGTTTTTATCGAGAGCTTTTTGAAACGGCGATTTTGATTGGACGATATTTTAAACTCTCACCTTGCGCGTGAGAAACACATGGCAGTGAAAAATAATGAAGCGTCGAACGAATACATTACATGATTTCTTCCAGTCAAAACATCGCAAAGGTGTGTATTTAACACCACTGTGACTAATTTGTCTGAGGTAAAAATGTTCAACCCTTTGGTATATATTTAAAAATGTAGGTTAAAAAGTGGCATATGAACAAGGGTCATTTTGCCCCCTGAAATGCCTCAGAATGCAGGATTTTGCGTCTAATTTTCCAAAATTTCCATACCCCCCCCCCCCCTGGCCTGTTACAATTCTAAATGGGCCTGTTCAAATGAAATGAATGGAAAACACTGTAATGTTACATGTAATTCTTCACATGGAGTGAGGTGATATGAATAAGAAATCTGCACCACAAAAAATTAAAACGTCGGAATTAGATTACAATAGGATGGTTTTAAAATAGATGAAACGGTTTTCTGTGAAAATATTAATAGTTAACAAGCATTCTGAGAGTATTGCATACCAATACATCATGCCTTACCGGAGGCAAACATTAATGGACCGCAACAGTATTCGAAGTTCATTATGAGACCAAGGTTATTGTAAAAGGGGAGATTGGGAAACCAGGATAGGAATGGTTGGAAATCAACTAGTATTCAGGTACAAAGACTAGACAAGGAAAACTTCAAAATCGATCTGTAACTTGTTATGGCAAAGCAATCATCATGATGTAATGAATATCAAATAAATATCTGTAAGCACAACAAAAAAGGTCAGGAAAACTAACAATTTATGCTATTTTTCTAACTCCAAGGGCCATAACTTAGTGAAAAATCAACGGACCGGGACAAAATTCGAAATTGATCTAAAACTTGTTAAGGCAAAGTAATGTATGGAATCCGGATAGGGCCACATAGTTCACTATCGCACCATCGAGGTTTGGGGCGATGGCGCGATAATGCGATGACGATGGTGTGATAGCGCGATGACGATGGTAAGATGGCGCGATAATGCGATAGCGATGGAGCGATACTACGATGACGCGATGGTACGATGACGATGATGCGATAACGCGATACCGATGGCG